>NC_089788.1:67670219-67747719 GCF_040412425.1 Macrobrachium rosenbergii | reverse complement strand
GAAAATTTGCCGCTAGCAAAGTTAAATGAAACTAAACGAAAGAAAAGACTGGGGAAAAATGAGAGCTGAATTCCCTGTCTGTCATTATAGCGTCGAATAAAGGCAAACAATAACTGGAAATCTAACCCCACTTCGTAGTGGGATGGGGACGTTTCTCCTTCCCCATCAACCGTCATCCCCCCCCACCTCCTTCCACTTGACAAATCGCCCAGAGCTGATTATTTCTTCAAATTATCAAGAGTGGTCGGAGCCATCTTCACTTCGGAAGGTCTCTTCAAACCTCTCTCTCTCTCTCTCTCTCTCTCTCTCTCTCTCTCCAAATGACTCTCGGATATTTTCGGTCTGGAAGATCTATCCGTTCCTTCTACAATTAATCTTTTTACCCCTTAGTAGACGTTGACAAAATAAAGATATCCTTTTAGAACAGAGAATTCACTTTCATAGATAAGGATGCTAAGCACTGTTTTCAAAATTCCATTTGCGCATCGTTTTTTTTTTTTTTTCATCCAGGAAACAACAAAGAACTGAAAAAGGCTGCAGTGAGCGCAGTTATGGTGATAAAATTATAATAATACACTCACAAAAAAGAATAAACTCTCAAACATACACAAAATAATGTAACTTGAAAAAAATTAATACACTCTCAAACACACACAAAATAATGTAACTTGACACCGATCACAAAAAATCGAATTGCACAAACTGCGCAGACGCTCAAACGTACGCCAATATTTCAGCATACAACTTCTTCTTCTGTCGTTATGACTGAACAGATTAAAATCACTTCGTAGGAATATAGCCTATTATGAATAAGAAGCTGGAGCAGTAGGAAGGGACAATACTTTGGAACTTAGGATACTATCCATTTCAGGGACCGCGAGTCATCGTTTTTCTCAAATGTCTTTCAAACTAATTATTTGATCGAAATGGTACTTGCCACAGTGTTCAAGACGCCTCCCGCTAATTTTTGGTAATATATTGCATTGTCAAATGGTTTTAGTTAAGGTGTTTACTCTTGACTTACATGGTGTTGCCAACCATCGACAAACTATGCATTCAAACGTCCATTATCCCCATCCCGTCCCTCCCTCTCCCTTTCCCTCCTAATCCCTCCCTCAACCCACTTTCCTGACCTCCCCATCTCCGTCCCCATTTTCCTGTCTATGGGGGATAGCGGACGTTCGATTGAGTACATTAGTCCTGCTGACTCATGCAGCTTTGCCTTTAAATGTCAAGAGTAAACGCCTTAACTAACACCATTTGACAATGCACTATATCACCAAAAATTAGCGGGAGGTGTTTTGTACACTGTGTCAAAGTACCATTTCGGTCAAATAATTAGTTTGAAAGATATTTGAGAAAAACGATGACTCGCGGGCCCTGAAATGAAAGTAGGAGAGTTGGAATGAGGATGAAAATGAGAGAGAGGCGGAGCAAATGACAGATAGGAAAAACAACAAAGACAGAACTGACCATATATTACAAGGATATACGCTAATGAAAGCATCACATGAAAGTATAACGAAGGCAAAGGAACCAAGAAGGATATGAAAGTCTACAACGTTGGAGAATGAATCCTAAAGGAGCCAGTGATTTCCCTACGACCAGAACACTCAAATACGATGATGGCGATGATTATAATATTTATGATGATGATGATACACTTGACTGAAGATGATATGATAAATGCCTGGAATGTGGATAATTATGGTAATATGCCCCTTCCACAAAACATCAAAACGACAAATTTAGATATTCATAAATGACCCTACGAGGAGGAATTTAGTAGCCTCCTAAAATGTGACGGTAATCTACTTTCCCATAGATATATCGATAGATAGATATTTAGTTTTTGACCACAACATAATACAGTTATTAAAATTACAAGCTCTTGAATATGGTTGGTCCAACAAAAGTACATCAAAATGGACATATAAATCTTTAGAATAAAAACACATCTAAACTAGAACGTTTGAAACCATGCTATATAATATTTTCAGCATATTTATTTTTACAATTAAAACTGTAAATGTAGCTAAATAAACGAAAACCTTATAACCATTTAAGCAGAACCTTAACAACAACAGCTTTCCTGGCAAAGCATAAAACTAAATATACTCTAGAAAAAAAAGTCCCATGAAAATAAATAAATCCATATCAAAACTCGAAACAAATGGCAACCGCTCCATTGAAACCTACGACCTGACATCATTCATAACGTTATCGGTAGGTTCTGTTGTGCTTCAAAAATATCACAAAGTTGCAGACTGCGTCAACATAATAAAATTTGGAATGTAATGACCATACAAAACACGAAACGAAGATTCGGGAGGAATGAGCATTAAATTCATGATTAAGATCCAAAGGCTAATTGATTTCAAGCACATATGCATTCATACTTATATAGGTACTTATTTGCAAGCGCACAATTATATGATTATAATAAAATTTGGCTAAATTCACATTACAATTTTCTATACTTTACTGACAACTTACACGGTATATTATCGTCTTACTTGTACATGAATATATTTCCAGACGCATAATTATATGATTATACGAAACCTGGCTACATTCGTATTCACAATTTTTTTATATTTTCATTACAGCTTACACAGTACGAGTACATTATCGAACTGCGCAACAAACCCGTTTAAATAAATACTCTACACACACACACACACACACACACAAAATAACATAATAAAGCGATTTAAAATAAAATAACAAAACACTAGGCATAACATCCAACAATTAATCTCACACTTCCCATTCCTCGCCCACAACAAGAAATGACGTTATAAGACAGGCGCCTTGACGCCTGGCTTTTGGTAATCTCCCATGAATCAGTCTTTTTTCTTCTGAGGTTCCCCGTCTAAATTCGCGCGCGCGTAAGCCAAGGATGCATTATTCATTTCATTTTCCCTTTGTCAGCTAAACGCTAAAGTAATTAAGGGGGCGTTGTTTGTTCTCTTACTTGGTTTCTGGGGACGGCCGCTGTGGCGTTTGCTCGGTCCAGAAGCTGTGCAGCTGTTGCTGCTGTTACAATGGTCTAGCTCAGGTATAGTCTTCAGGTGTTGGCCGTAAGCTCACATATTCTGATCTTGAAAACAAGTTAGAAACGAACTCAGCATTAGTGACTCTGACCAGGCGGATGATACAGGCTTATGGAATTACTATTACAGACAATTTAATGCTTGGCCTGAATGATTACTGAATTGCTTTTTGACGAACCCAATAGATAAATATTCACTGACGGCTGTTCGATTCATTGGATAGTCTGTGACAGCCAGTGGGCACCTCTCTTGCAACATCCGTCGCATGGTTGATGCTCTCAAAACTGTCACTGGCTGTCCTTCTCAGGTCAATTAAGGAAGGATTGGGGACCCTGAATCTCAATGAAGGTCCGTCCGAGGTTCCTCTCACCTGGCTGAAGGATCGAGAGTCTCAAATTTCGAAAAACCCCGTCAGCCAGTGACACTTTCGAGGACATCAATCAACAGCTGATGTTGCAAGAGAAGTAGCCGCTCTCTGCCACAAACTTTCGAACGAATAGAACAGCCAGCAGTGAATAATCATCTGATGAATTCGTCAAAAGGCAGTCCCCTTGCACCTGGCGAAAGGATCGAGAATCTTAGTTTCGAAAGACCCTGTCAGCAAGTGACAGTTTTGAGAACATCAACCAACAGCCGACGCTGCAAGAGAGGTGCCCGCTGGCTGTCTCAAATTTTGAAAGAAACGAACACCAGCAGTGAATATTCATCTACTGAATTCCTCAAAATGAGGTTAACTCGAGAATCTTAGTTTCGAAAAATCCCGTCAGCATGTGACAGTTTTGAGAGCATCTTTTATCCGACAGATGTTGCAAGCGAAGTTGCCGCTGGCTGCCACAAACTTTCAAACGAACCTAACTGCCGGCAGTGCATAATCATTTGCTGTGATCGCCAATATGTAGTCCCCTCTCATCTGACGGAAGGATCAAGAATCTTAGTTTCGAAAAATCCCGTCAGTCAGTGACACTACTGAGAACATTACTCACGCGACAGATGCTGCACGAGAAGTACCCGCTGGCTCTCACAAACTTACGAGCGAACCGGACAGCCGGCAGTGAATATTCACCTCCCAAATTCGTCAAAATGCAAATCAGCACTCATTCAGACCAAGGTACAACTTGTCTGTAGTAGCAAGCCCATCAGCTTGCATTAGACACCTGTTAGCATTCATCAGTGCTAAGTTTGGTTACATTAAATGTTCTATTTGCCGTTTTCAAGATCAAAATCTTGAAAGCTCACGGTTGGCAGCTGATATTAATGCCACAGACTAACCTTTTTATATGAACCACTTCTAAACTGCCTGGTAATGGAATACAATTCGTAAAATTCTTTTCCAATATTTTTTCTGTGATTGAGGTAACTGACACAGTCATTCTCCATATGTGACTTAAATGAACAGCAAATTCGATATGAGAATAAATATGTCAAAACTCAAAGGATTAAAATAAAGCTGATGCAATATAATCGCAAAAGAAACAAACAAAAACAGGTAAACAAACCACTGCCACTCAGCAGCAACTTGTACACAGCATCCTACTGAAGATAATATTTAAAAAAGCGAAGTACACCAATGCCACAATTTTTTTTAAATAATAGACCAGTAAAGCTTAATCACTGGAGAAAATTCCATCAATAGAATTTACTGGAGCGTATTTTCATAAGTTAAATTGAATCTCCTCTCGTTCATTGAAGCCAATTAATGAGTGGAAAATTATCGTGGCATTTTTTTCAAAAAAGTAAATAATGGTCGTACTAATACTTAATTATAAAACTCTCATAAACTGTCGTGCTGACGCCTCATATTTCGAGGAATACGAGGAAGGAATCTTTTTTGGGGAACTGTTAATGGATGAATATAAAAACTGAATAAATTTTAGGCTGAAAGAACTCCATATAATATATACATATACTTATTTATATAATGCATACATATAATTTACATACATGTAACCCACAGTTACATGCGTTCCATATAATTTCCGTTTTTTCCCTTGATGACTTATATCAGGAAAACTTCAGTGACAAAAAAAAGCAATATCACCATATGTTCAAAACTTATGTTATTATTGTTTTTAAACCAGAAAGTCTTTTCGTGTTACTGTGGGGAGGAGAAAGGGGTGTGGAGGTGGAGGTGTTTCCAGACAGAGTCAAAGCAGCAGTTACTGCCACACACACTGACCTACTAACCTCATTTGAAGACTTAAGGAGCGTTACTAACCAACTCATTAGCCGTGCGACAACCCAATAGCTTAGCGCTTATCGCTACTAACATTTTAATCTTTGAAACTACTACTACTACTACTACTACTACTACTACTACTACTACTACTACTACTAATAATAATAATAATAATAATAATAATAATAATAATAATAATAATAATAATAATAATCTCATTTTCGTTGCTACTGTCACAATTATAAATATGTATGACACCAAAACCACTCGCTATAAACATCTTCCGATTTCACAAACGACGTTCCTTTCCAAGTCATATAATCTGAATCTTTTTCTGAGCGCCCCAGCCCCTTCAGGTGTTAAATCAACTCCGATGATCAACGTCACCAACAGACATTTTCTTGTGTATCTTATCGCCTCCAACTAGATGCGAAGGGCGATTAGTTTGATCGTCCGCAGGCAAGCGTTGTATTCAAGGTCGGAGGATATCAGATTGATTAATAAGTAAATTGTTATAAAGTCTTTTACATAACCCATTTAAATGCGTTATTTGTAATACTGAGACACGAAGGAAAACTTGAGCGATAATGGATGGACAGTAAGAAAATAAGTGGCAACAGATGTTACGAAAAAAAATGCACTATTTTTTTTTATTTTTACGGTCATAAAAAAATCCATTACCTAAAAACAAAAGACAAAAAAAAAAAAAAACGAATGTTCAGTAGTATTATATACAATGAAACGAGTTTTCAACTTTTACCTAATAATAATAATAATAATAATAATAATAATAATAATAATAATAATAATAATAATAATAATAATAGAGGAAAACAACCAGAGTACAGAGTACCAAATACAAAATAACTCATTAGTGATCTCCTAAATGTTAGGTTCATTGCTTTCCAGACACAGGCTTTACTGATTTATGTCTAGCCACCCATCCAGTTCTTTAATTTAATGAAAATGTACTTCAACATCCCACTTCAGTTCACATTTCAGAACTTTAACTAAGTGAACTGTGTCTGAGCTACTAAAGATTCAAATTGGCCTTATTCATTTGAGTTATCTCATCAATCTGTAACTCAACAGAAGTGTATACGTATGTACAGTATGTATGTATGTATGTATGTATGTATGTATGTATGTATGTATACACAAACATATTTATATAACATACACAAACATATTTATATAATATATATATATGTATGTGTATATAAAATACATACAGTACATACATACTGTATATACATTATATGTACAAATACTGCATATGTGTGTGTAAGAATACACACACACAAATATATATATATATACATATATATATATATATATATATATATATATATATATATATATATATATATATATATATATATATATATATATATATATATATATATAGTGTGTGTGTGTGTGTGTGTGCGCAAAGGCACATCATGTAATCTAAGCAATCTGCACCACTAAAAACCATTTAAATAACTTATTTTTGTCGGTATTTCACAAAGAGCAATAACAAACATGTTACAGTGAGGAATCTACTCATAAATCCGACTAACATAAAATTAAAAGTTTTAAACCAATCATAATTTGAGGTATGTAAACATTCCACTATAAGGAAATTTGTTTTCTTAGGGCTTCAAGAAATCACTCCCGAGGACTGTGATATTCCATTTCAGAAAATCATGTCCTACCACTCAGCCAGTCTTTCTAATTAATCAAATAAATCAATTCCAAACAAAATAACGCAAAAAGAAACATAGGATAAAAATGCTGTACACTGCACACGAGTTTTAAAAATAGAATGAATGGGGAATATCAAATAATGTAATTACCCAGAAGACCACTGAATGCAACACGTTGCGTTTTCAAACGAATTTTTGTTCCGGAGCGAGTTCAAACATTGGAAACTCTACGGATATGGCTACCCACATTTAAATAGCAAAACGTAACCCTCGACACTGTATAAATACGAACAAGCCCACGAATATATTATTACTATAAAATAATAATGAATTTATATTTCATTTAAAAAAGTTTGTCATGCATACGTAGCATGTTAAGAATATGAGTTACTATTCTATAATTATAAAAATGGATGCATGAACATCAAGGAGAAACCATAATAACCTGTGCTATGAAAAAAACCTGGTAAGGATAAGTTTCTAGGCTGGAATGTGGCTATCAGTTAGCTAGGAGAAACACCGTCATTTTATTCTCAAAATACGAAGGTGAAAAATGAAAAACAGCGATATAAATAAAAAAACATACTAAAAAGGACCTGTGAAATAAAACTGTACTTAAAACTGATGTGCACAAACACATTAACAAAAGTTGTATATACAAAACTTCGGAACATCACATATTTTGTACGGGTATAAAGTATGGAAGTCACAACTCCATAGGATTACCTAACACGCCATTCACGCACAGAATGTGAAATTATTTGTTTCATTAATTTAATTTTATTGTTTCTAACAGATTAGTTTGTCATCATACACACACAGGTTTACTTTTTACTATTTTATAATCTCAAAACCTTACTTTTATTCATTTTCCCATAATTTAAAGACTCGCAAATTCATTCAAAATGTCTCTCCTTCTCAGGTACTGGGCGGTGACCCAAGTGGACTACATCCACTCCCGGAACGGCACCCGAATAGGGACGATGATCCTGATGGTGTGGCTGACGGCGGTGGTGGTGTCCATAGCGCCCCTCTTCGGCTGGAAGGACCCGGACTTTCTGGTCCGGGTCAACGAGCACAAGAAGTGCCTGGTGTCGCAAGACCTGGCGTACCAGGTCTTCGCCACCATGGCCACCTTCTACGTCCCCTCACGGCTATCCTCATCCTCTACTGGAAGATCTTCCAGGCAGCCCGCAAGAGGATCCACAACAGACCAGGTGACAAGAAGGAATCCAAGAAGAAGAAAGCTAATAATAATAAGAAGTCTAAGGTAAGATTTTTCACGTCATCTTTCTCACGTCACTCTATCCACAGAGACGGACGTATCCTTGCCTCAGACCCACTTCAACACCAAACCAGTCACTCTCCTGGCTACCTACTATTACCCATGCTTCGCTTCATTCATAAAAATTTTCAATCATTATATTATCTGGGACCTATCACAAAGATAGATCCCTAATGCGGTGCACTGTAGGCACTATTTAAGGTTCTTGGCAGCGTCCCTTCGGCCCCTAGCTGCAACCCCTTCCATTCCTTTTACTATACCTCCATTCATCTTATCTTTCTTCCCTCTGACTTTCCACCCTCTTCTAACAATTGTTTCATAGTGCAACTGCGAGGTTTTCTTCCTGTTACACATTTATAAGGTTTTTACTCTCAAATTTCCCTATCACCGCTGAATGACCTCACAGGTCCAAGTGCTTGGCCTTTGGCCTAAAGTTTATATTCCAGTCCACACTGACAGATCTGGCCTAGATATCTGACGCTGCAGTAACCTGCAACTGCAACACGTCATCCACTCCAATGACCCATTTTGACCTAATGAGGCATCATACGCCTTCGAAGAAAATCTGACAGTTAATAGTACCTATATAATCTCTCCTGCTGTTTTGAGGGTCTATAGATACCCTGTCACTTGCAACAACAAACTTTTTGTGCGTTTAATTCATTTGTGAAGAACAGATGAAAGATATATTCACCTTTTGCTTCAAAAGCGAATTCTTAGGAGACACCCCTTTTCTCACAATGGGCTCAGGCTTTAGAAAAAACACAGTGAAAGTCAAAGTCATTTCATCCTCAGCTAAATAAAAGACGAAAAGCCACTCTGTAAGAAAAACTACACTTAAAATGAAAGCCTTCAAAAAGCAATTAAATATAAAACTTTCACACAACTTCATGAACATATGTACACGCTTTAAAATGAAAGAGCTGATTATGGTCATTAAAAACCAACGGACACATAATCGTACATATACATACATGCATGCATACATACATATACATATGTGTGTGCGGGTGTTTATTGGTGTGTGTGTGTGTGTGTGTGTGTGTGTGTGTGTGTGTGTGTGTGTGTGTGTGTGTAAAACCCAAATAAATGTTAAGCTAAGGTCGGTCTCACTTGCTGCAAAAATTGTATAAGACAAAACACACATTATAAGAAAACAAAACAATGACACCTCACATCGTAAGGCTAAAAAATCCCAGTAACAATTAGACGAAGGGTGGATTTAATCCCCCGCAACGAACATTATTCACGGTGACATATATCTGGCTTGTGAATGACGTAAAACCTGCAACAATCCTGCAACTTCGCTTTATCCTCAAAATTGCTCGATTAAACTGCCGCAAGACAACCCTTCAGAAGACATTACAGACACTCACACACGTAAATACACGTTCCAGTAATTTTTGTTAACGTAATGTGGCGTCGTAAGGACTATGGTCCTACACGTGAGACTATTGATCATTTGACCTTTAGTGAGTTAAACATTTAACGATGGACTTAAGATTAATACTCGAAATTACAGACTATATAGCCCTCGAATACGCGAAACGCCATAATGAATTTAACATTATGGGAAAACTGCATTAAGGGGTGGAAACGTTCCACTGACAATATTTAAGAAAATGTTCATTATTATATCAGGCTACTTATTACAGAGTGCTTTGAAATACAAAGCAGAATACAGTCCTGCATTCCACGACAATTAATAGTTGGCAGATACAGGATCTTTAATTCAACTCATGAAACGACTAATTTCTTTAAAAAAAAAAAAAAAGGAGATTAATTGCCAAGGCGAGCTCCAAGACATGTTAATTAAGATTTAATGTTTATGTTATCAGTATTATCAGTAACAGTTCATTATGACAAGGCACGAGACACAGAAAAAGAAGGGAATCCAAACTCTAAAGAAGATGTTATCAAGACTAGAGATTGTACAATGTACAGCACGACTGAAAAAGCATTGCAGATTGCAGTTAACTACTCGGAGCAAAGCAAAAACTGGTATCACATCATAATTGCCCCTCATAAATTGCACCTTCTTTGTCACTTTTATCTCGGTAAACGCAATAACTTCACGTCGCTTTAGTTCCCTTGATACTATTTTCTTTTATTGTTAGGCCGGTTATCGACAAACGATGCCAGTTCCCGAGGTCCTTTATTCTTCACGCCGTTGGACTGCGGAACAGTCTCCCTCAGGAAGTCATGTAATTGGAACTTCTAAAGTTCGAAAGTTCAAGCGAAGATGGAATGCATTACTACCCTAATACAATTCTCCTTGCGTTTTAATAATGTACTTACATTTTCATCGATTTATTAGTGTTTTTATTTTTTTATAAGCGATCTCTTCTTTCAGTATTTCCCATAACCGTCTGTTACTTCTTTCTAATGAACACCATATTCTTTGGAAGCTTGAATTTCAAATCAATGATTCCTGTGGGCTTGCTGCATATGAACAGGGTTCATCTTCTGAATAATAATAATAATAATAATAATAATAATAATAATAATAATAATAATAATAATAATAATAATAATAATAAAAATAATAATAATAATAATAACAATAATGTCCACTAGGTACTACATGGTCTCGAAAATAAGACAGACAATGTTGGAGATAAGTTAGTTCTTAACCTCAACGATAATATCAGAGTGGAACGGAAACGGCAAGTACCGACCCTAAAGACGTTATGTACCGTCCGAAAAGCTCGGACCAACGTCCCCTTAATTCTGCATACTTATGTGGACTTAGTAGGGAGAGAGGCTGGACACAAACAAATTAAATGATGGCTAATCTGGTCCAGGAGTTTATAGACAGAGAATATCGTTGTCATAAGCAGGAATATATATATATATATATATATATATATATATATATATATATATATATATATATATATATATATATATATATATATATATATATATATATATATATATATATATATATATATATATATATATATGTTTATATAATATATATATATATATATATATATATATATATACTATTTATATATATATATATATATATATATATATATATATATATATAACAATAATTACAAGGATGTTAAATTTGACCTTTAGAGAGTTAGTTAAGATGATGAAGCTTCAAAATATGAGCTTCCGAGAAACAATTTACGGGTTTCTTCTGATAGGTAAAAGTGCTGTGTATAAATAAATAAATAATTCCAATAAATATCATGGGAACAGTAAATGAACATTATATGACAACACAAAAACTAGACATTTATGATTTCTAAGTAATGATAATTACTCAAAAGAGGTGCAGACTCGGTGCAAATTTTGTTGAAATATATTTCCCGATACAAAAACGAAAATGCCACTACAAATACCGAGAGAGAGAGAGAGAGAGAGAGAGAGAGAGAGAGAGAGAGAGAGAGAGAGATCGCCCCTTATCTTCATTACGACTCTAGTGAATAGAAAGTGATATACACGAATGAAGATAGCGATGAAATATAACGGCATAATCGAGATCCCTATCCGAAGAACGCCTAAATACGACCACACAAACCAACCACGGATAGGCCTATTCCTGAGGGTGTTATCAGAGACTCTGTCCCCTAAACCTAATACGACTTCCAATAAATTTGAAGGCCTCCCACGGTAACAATGTTCGTCCTGAGAAATAAAATATATCGATTCAATATTCCTGTCGTAAATTGAACTGATATTTATTATATTTCCCATTTGAAAAATAATTCTTCCGTAATACGTAATTTTATTTGCTCAATGTAATGTAATGCTTCGTACAAATAGGTTATGGCAATGTATAAACATTAAAATAGGCCTTCTCAAATTTTTGGGAGGTGGCTTCTTCCCGTTTTTTTATTAATGTTTATAGGATGAGGTTGCTAGTTCCATGATATATTTCCAACTAGGCTGCAACCCATCTCAGTCGACTAACCACCAGCTAAGATCACAGTCTGGAATCTCAAGTTCTGTGATCGATATCGGGCGTGTGAAAACGATTCGCGCCCTGAAAATACCACTGTGTTTCTGATGACTGAAACCGTGAACATGGTACATAGAGCTAAGTCAGCTACCAGATCCATTCTTTTCATATGACCAAACCATCTTATAATACTCTGTTTAAATTGTTTCATCTAAGCTAACCTTTTTACCTCTTCTAAATACTTCCACATTTCAAATAATTTCTTCATATGTCCTCATTCCTTCATATGTCCTCATTCCTTTCATACATTGCCACCATGGTTTCCATATGCAATTTTATTCTCTTCTCAATCCTTTGCATACAAGCTGCTACCTTCCTTGCTTTGTCTACTCCATAATTCACCACTTTCCTCATCCTACCGTTAACTATGTATTCACACAAACACTTATTTGAATGAACCACTTCCATCTGCACATACATATTAAGATTCATTTCTGCCTCTTCCCGGCTTCTACTTCCCTTCGTGTTAATACTTTCACATTCTCTCACTAGTTTCTGGAAAGTCTCCACAATAACCAATCAGAACTGTATCATCTGCAAACATCAACCACTGAACATACCCTTCAAGACACCTACATGAACTGTCCTTTCATCTAAATTCTCACATTACTCCATCCGTGCTTCAGAACCACTTTCACACCAAACCAGTCACTCTCTGTCTACATATTCTGCTTCATGCTTGCTTCCATCACAGAAACTTAATTGTTCACAACAATTTGTGTTCTATACCACATGTCTCCTACACCCTCTATTGTCTCTCCACTGATTCTATAAACTTTCTGAAGATTCATGTATGCCACAAACAGTATTTCCCTTTACCTTCAAATGTCTTGCACAGAGATTTCAAAACAAAAACTTCATCTCCACACACTCTTCCTTTATTAAACATATATTGCTCTTCCCTGTTAACTACCTTCCTTTTCTCTATCACTTTCTTCTTTACTACCCTTTCATTCTCCTTGATGCCTGCACATGACCTTCTCTTCTTTCAAGCAATCTCCATTTTTTTATCCACTATCCTTGTTTCCCCCTCTTCCCAGCATTTCCTGTTTTCATCCTCCCTTCATATCTTCGTGTACTCCTGTCCCTATCATCCTATCAAGAAATTTTACAAAGTTCTAAAGTGCTCTTTCCACCTCTGTGTCTTCAGTCCTGGTTCTCAGTTCATTTTCTCCTCATATGATGTCTCTTCCTTCTTTTCCAACTTACTTGCCATACTAACAGCTCTATTATATTCAAATCATGCCATTATGCTAAAAGTTTACTAGGGGTTATAGAGTTATAAACTACTCGATGCTGTACCTTTCAAATAAAATCTGCAATTATTTGCTCCAATTATATCATTTCACTAAAGCAAGATCAAAAGAGGTCTTTTATACTATCTCATAAGAACTTAGGGTTTAATAATATGGATAATGCTGCAATAAGATATTAAGGGAGCCACAGAATAGGTGAGACAAGGAGGGTTGCTGAAAAATGAGGCTGAAGCTATTAAGATGAACTGTTTGTAAGGACATGAAATGAGGAAATGCCTAAACATGATAAAAAGATTAGGGTAGGTGAAAGGAAGGATTAAAATGGTGTTTTGGACAATGGTCAAAAGAATCATGTTTTAGAGGACGATAACTTTACAAAATGAAAATTTTAGAGGACGATAGCTCCATGTAAAGAATGAATAATTTTTAGAGGACGATAGCTCTACGTAAAGAATTAATATAATTTTTAAAGGACGATAGCTCTAAGTAAAGAATGAACAATTTTTAGAGGACGATGGCTCTACGAAAAGAATGAATAATTTTTAAATGTTACGGAGGAGACGAAGGCTTAGGAAGCGCCGACTAGATAATCTGGCAGAAGTACTGGAAGGAAAGGCCTTAATATTCATGAAGTACGAGATAGCGTGGAAGATATGAACCTTCAGTTTAGCTGTAAGGAAGCGGATAATTTTGTGGACGCTCTCAGCAGGTGAAACACGAATGTGACAGATAAAGTTGCGTCGTTTTTCTTCTGAACCCACCCCTGTTAGAACAAACGGCCTAATGTATTGTAGCACGCGTGTACACCCAATACTTACATACATACAAACATACATACATACAAACATACATATATATATATATGTGTATGTATATATATATATATAAATATATATATATATATATATATATATAAATATATATATATATATATGTATATATATATATATATATACATAAACATATATATATGTACATAAAATGTATGTAAATATTATAAAATCACACATATATATATATAAAATGAACATAAACGAACTAAATGAATGAATTTTACACATATATATTAAAATGAACGTAAACTGAACTAAAATCAAGCACAATCACAATTCATACATAACCACACAACATCAATCGCTGTTCCAATGAACAGCCCAGCAAAAATCAGAGAGAAATAAAATAAAGAAATCAACGCGGAGAAATGGCCAAAAATTGAAGCCACGAGCGAGATCAGCAATACAGTCGGTGACTTTTGGGGCAAAAATCATATTCTATCCAATCAATTCAAACGCACGGGAACCATCATTTTTACTCAGAGAAAAAGGTAGACGAAACAGTTTTAAAGAAAGGGGGGTTATGGGAGGGGTCCGGCAAAACGCCATTTTTAAGGAAAAAGCAGAACGTAGGAACGAGGTTTCACGCGAAGGAAAATAAAATGTTTTGGGGCTAAAGCCAAACAGTCATAGAGCGGAGAAATCGAATTAAAAGGGGAACGAGTACTGTAAAAAATTTTCCCAAACCTATTTCCTCTGAAGCAAATGGCACCAACAAGGATTGTAAAGACGAGGGATTGTACACAAAAAAAATCACGCTGTCTGATCTACAGCTATCTGCTGGTACTACTGCCATGCCTACGTTGGACGGAAATAATTCCAGATATGAAGGGATAAAAAATAACAGAACAATATCAGAAATATATACAGATATATATACAAATATATATATACAGTGTGTGTGTGTGTGTGCACAGAAGGATCCCACAGTAATATAACTGATTATCAAGACGAAAATTATTTGTAAAATTACATACAAAGTTTATAGTCCTCAGAAGGTTGGACGAAAGCTATAAGCGTTTAATATAATATTACATATACATTTCGTCTTGTACATACCTGATAAGCACGATAACTTGTTTTTATATTTCACACACACACACACACACACACACACACATATGTGTGTGTGTGTGTGTATATGTATATTCATATATATATATATCGCGATATATATATATATATATTATATTTATATATTTTATCTATATATATATATTCATATATTCCTCAGAAATGAGTAAGATCAATGGCCACACAATTACCCCTCAGCTTTCAGTCTCTCAAGCACTTCCGACTGGGAGGTTTTGTTTTTGGTCTTGTCTGTTAGTGCTAGCGCAGATATTCACAAGGATTTTACTACAAATGGCCTTCCTAACTGACAGCAAGTGACACAGTTGGTGGTGGTCGTCGTGATTGTGGAATCGCTCTAAGGCCTTAAGTCACGACTATGACTGCGAGGTATATTTTGCCGTGTCAAAGGGGGCCGTTTTCAGTTTTAGTTTTCTGTAAAAGAAAACTATTGAAATGGCTCTGTCCGTCCGTCCGCACTTTTTCTGCCCGCCCTCAGATCTTAAAAACTACGAAGGCTAGAGGGCTACAAATTTGGCGATTTAATCATCCACCCTCCAATCATCAAACATATCAAATTGCAGCTCTCTAGCCTCAGTAGTATTTATTTGATTTGAGTTTAAAATTAGCCATGATCGTGAGTCTGGCAACGCTATAGGACATGCCACCACAAGGCCGTGGCTTAAAGTTTCATGGGCCGCGGCTCATACAGCATTATACCGAGACCACCAAAAGATAGATCTATTTTCAGTGGCCTTGTACAGAAAACTTGATTGCGCCAAAACTTCAGCGCATTTTTTACTTGTTTTTCTTTGTAGCTGAATTATGATTTTTGATGATAACAGAAACTGCGGCCCAGATTCAAAACACTACATTATTCAAAATTCAATATTACTCGAATACTGTGTTCTGACTATAATTTCTTACTGGGATCCCAGCAGGTTGATAATACTTCACGAGCAGTAGCCAACATCTTGCGCTTTGACTTCAATATTATTAAGTATTACCTTTAAAACGGCCAGACATCTATAGCTTTAACTTCTAGCAAAGCCTATGGCTTTCTGAATCAAGACAGCAACCATTCTTCACGCATTTATTCCTGAAAAGGAGTTAAGACAACTGACATTTCATCTTCATCCCAAACCTTGACTTCTCTTCCAGCAATGATTAAACCAATATATCAAGATTAAGCGTCCTCAATTATAATGTTCACCCGCTGTTAAATTCTGTACTTTCACTAGCGGCAACAGTACAAGCTAACAGGGCTAAATAATGTATGACAAGCTAAGATAACAGCTGACATTAATGTCACATACAAGCTACATCAAACCTCACTTATATTAATGAGTTTTTACATTTTCTCATGCTGACTACAAAGAGGCGAAGGATATACAACAGCTGGACTAATAAACAAACTAACTATAAAAGAAACGACGCTTTTTAATGAATGGACTCATTTAAAACAAATAACATAACAGAAAGACTCACAGGAGAACACCTTCAGTTTCTTAGAACAGTATACTGTGGAGAATTACATGTGACGTAATCTTTAAGATTTTTTTTACTTATGTATATAATTTCATAATTTTTTTTTTATACTATGACTTCAAAGTGGTTGTTGTCGAATTCTTCGAAATAAGACCTTCCAAATTTCCCTCTTAAACCTTAAGTGTTCTAGGAAACTATTTTCCTCATATCTTGCTTCCATTTCAGACCACAGCCACGAGTCATCATTTTCTTAATTACTTTTCATGGCAATACTTTGGTTCTACATGCAAATATTGAGAAGAAGGCATAGTTCTCTGTTCAATATTAAAAAATTTTGCAATCACTATTTTGGTTCAGTGACCTCACTTCCAACATATTCCTCAAACTGAAACTGACTACTGTTCGCTTCATGCATTCACTGAAACATCCATTTTCATCTATCATCTCCGATACTGATATCAAAGCTGATTAATAATGAACTAACTGAGGTCATTACCAATTATGAATGTTTAAATACCTAACCTACTGGAACCCATTATTCTCCATTTCTTTTATTTCACACAAAAATTATTTATTCATACCTATTTGACCTCAATGAAAATTACCAACGTTCCCTTATTGAACTTCATTGAAACTTTGTCATGTTCACTTATGTGATCTCACTATAAATAATCAATGTCTTCATACCTTATCTCACTGAGAGTAATAAATGTTTATCTCTGCAATCTTACTGAAATTGGTCTTCTAATCATTGTATCTCACTGAAGCCGGTTAATCTTTACTTACTGTATGCACTCATTTAATTTTATTGAGAATTATTAACGTCCGCTTAGTCTCATCTCACTGCAATCATCTGATGCTCACTCATTAGGCCTTACTTAACCTGACTCAAAAAACCCCTTCTCTCCCCACAGACTCCCAGAAGCGGAGACAAACCCAACGGCATCACGGAACACCAAACCACAGTCTTCACGACCCACAGCGGGTCTCCGGACAAGTCCTCCAACAACGGGGCGGTCTCCGTCTCGTCCCACGTCAGCGAGGTCTCCAGAATGGAGATGATCCCGAAGGAGCCGCCGAAGAAAACCAAAAAGGAGACCCTCGAAGCCAAGCGGGAGAAGAAGGCAGCCAAGACCCTCGCCATCATCACGGGCGCCTTCGTGGTCTGTTGGCTGCCGTTCTTCGTCACCGCCCTCCTCATGCCCATCTGCCACGGGTGTTACTTCTCCGACATCATGTTCTCCATCTTCCTGTGGCTAGGGTACTTCAACTCCACCTTAAACCCCATCATCTACACCATCTTCAGCCCCGAATTCCGCGAAGCGTTCAAGAGGATTCTCTTCGGCCGCAAGAACCAAAGATATAGACCTGGCAAAGTGCACTGAGGTCTCCGGGAGTGGCAGACGCCCACCTTGGGGAACTCTAGTGACAATAGTACTAAACAGACAGACTCGGAATACCTATATACAGATAGTCTTTGGTGCATAATAAATCAACAAAACCGGTTGAGAAGGACCAAATGCAGTTATTATTTATTGTTGTATCTATGTACATTTTAATTTATGGTGCATCTGCTTGGCTAGATGGATGAAATCCTATGGGTGTTAATAGATAGAGACCTTACGTAATAGTGGACTGTTAACCATAAACGCGACGTCAGTGACACATCCCGATAAATCAACGTGTTTCCTTTTATCCCGTTTCAAATCCAGACATGAGCGCTTGACGACACGAACGGATGACTTATCAATTTAAGGTGTTGTGGCGTCAGTCAGTTTCGACCAGAAGGAGAGAAATGCCGAAAAGGGGACAAAGGAAAGGGAATGTAAGTGTGGTAGTACGGCGCGGTTAGTGTTTTCTGTGAGTTATAAAAACGACGGCGAAAAAGTCGAGGTACTAATATAGAAAATAAAATCCAAAGACTGGTTTCTGAATAGTGTGCTACCAGGCGTGTTGCCCTAAGCCTTCTGATGAAACTGAAATTTCAGAAAATATCGTAAGTTAAATGAAACGACAAACACAAAAATTAAATGGGATAATTAAAAAAAAAAGTTGATATCTGGTAATAGTAAAAGTATACATTTCTAACAAGAGAAAATTATTTACATGTTAATTTTAAGACAATGTAATAAGGGTGTGGAAATACTTTTAGATATACCTCTAGCCAAATCTGTTTAGGTTTCAAATTTATATGTATGTGAATACGGGTATCGTGATGTTTCATGGAGATGCTTGCAAATGTCAGTCGTTTAACTGTTCGTATTTTCTTCTTTTTAAGAGTAAGAGGTTGAAATTATAACAGGGGAAAATTCGTAAGAAAAACCAAGATATTCGAAAATTAATACATAAGAAATCTTAAGAAACAAAGTCAGATTTCAGCCAGAGGACTAAGTAGGGTGAATAACTTCTAATTAAATGATGCACCATCTTTGACCACATACCATTCACCAGTTTAAAAAAAAAAATAATCGACACAATGAGTATACTTGGGCAGGTTCAGAATTTTTGACATTTTACCCTCACGAAAATGCATTCGTACGGACACCACAGATTCTTCTTCATTCAAAAAAAAAAAGTGTCTTAACAACAAAAATCTTCTTTATAACAACCGAAAACAACATAAAATAAAAGATTAAGCAAAGGAAACGAGCCCCTGATAGCCAATAATAGCCTCCCACAGAGGCGAAAATGAGCGAGTGATTCAGAGCGTCTCTCGCCCGGAAAAAATTGGCCAAACTCGAATTTTCACCCCGGGGTAATAGTGGGCGTGAATAGGAATCCTTGGGCAAATAAAGCCCGGTCAAACAATGAAGACCGAATTTCCTGCGCCAATCTTCAGAGGAAGATTTAATTCCCTTCAAGACGACGATGATTTATTGACTTCCCGATAGACTCCACTGGCGCTTTCGCTGCTAAAGATAATATTTGGACACCGGAAGGACGAAGTGATGAGGAAAGTTATACACACACACACACACACACACACACACACACACTCACATACACATTAAAAGGCTAAAACAGATAAGACCTACTACAGATGCATATATATATATATATATATATATATATATATAAAATATATATATGATATATATATATAAACATATATATGATATATATATATATATAATATATATATATATATATATATATATATATATATATATATATATATATATATATATATATATATATATATATATATATATATATATATATATATATATGTATATATATATATATATATATACTCAAATGACAGCTGCATAGAAAAGACACTATAAAATAAATAATCTTTAAAAGAGCAGATAAAACCAAACACCTAGTGTATTTTCATTTTCATAAAAAATGCATGAAAAATTCATTTTCATAAAAATTGCAACATTTTTATTAACAATCTCGACAAAACCACTAGCGTCTTCAACAACACACTACGAGCATTCTAATCATTCTGGCATGAAACACAGTTACTTTGTATCCGACACGATGAAACAATAATTATCACAAAACCGAACATATTTACAGTACCACATCATCATGAAATATGAAGCCTTAATTTAAACATAGCACAGAAGCTGCATATTAATGACGCCCCTCGCCAGACAGCTGGTGAGAAAAAGTATATAGACAAAAAGTATACATATAGACTTTGTATCTTCATGCGGAAAAGGTCTGGGTACGGTATCAATTAGGGCGCCATCAATCCCGGAGGATATGGAGGTATTAATCTTCTTCCGGATGGGTTCTCTGAACACTGCAGGTACTGATATAGGGATTCCGTGACCCTAAGCAATTAACACGATTTTTATATATGGTTGGAACATTTTCTTTGCTTTTTTTATGGGGCTATGCTTCGTCTTCATAATGTATTTTTGTTTCAGTTACAGCCATCAAATCAATATTTTTTCATCGTAACTTGGAAGTAACAAAACAAATAAATGTGGAGCTAATTCCTTCACTAAAAACACACACGCACACACAAACATACACACACACCTCCCGAGACCTGAACAAGTAGATGTGATTCTTAAGTAGACGTTATTCTTACATTAGGTTCAAGAAAGGTACATTATAGTTGGAGAAAATTATTGACTGAATGATTTATAACATGGATTGGCGTCACAAAAGAAGACACTGAAGAGAAAGGGGCTGGGGTGGGGGAAAGGGAACTTCAACTCTATACCCTTTAAAAATCACTTGTAAACCACAAGATCCCACCCTCTGAAGAGAGGAACTGGAGGAGGGAAAAGCTTTTAGTCATAGATGATATTGGAAGCACTGAAAAATACCAAGAATTTACGAAGTCAATTTCAACGAAAGGGAAAAAAATATGGGGGAAGTAAAAGAAAAAAAACTAACCTAGAACGAAGCTACTTGCTACTAATGATCAAAATTAAAAGTAGTAATATACATGTCAACAAGAAATTATAAAAAAATAAACTCACAACATTGCTTTTCGTGTAAAACTGTTCAATTACGACGTTCGAAAAACAACGACATAAAAATTTTAACAAACGAATACTAGGATTTTCATAAAAATGCGCTCAACCCAGGTGCTGAACCTGGAGAATACTGCCATGACCCTGAGAATTTGCTGATAATGCTGTGCCTTCTAACTTGAATTTTCAATCAAAAAATGGAATCAGGGAGAGAGAACCAAAAGTGCTAAATTGTTCAGTTGTTAGATTAAACATTTCCGCAAGACGTGAAAAAAACTGACTAAAAAAATTTAAGCCATTCTCACCTGCAAAACGGCATTCTCTAAAAATGTAAAAATTTAACAGACAAGATTATTATTGTCCTAATTCTCTGCTTCTACTCACAGCGGCACTAGAAATGAAAGAGGATAGCCTGACACTCTTCCGCTCACCTCAGCACCAAGTAACAAAACCCTTAAATCCACCCCTACTCAGTTCTTGGTATCCGTGGGTACACAAACCGCAACCTCGGAATCAGGAAATCATCAGCAAGTCATTTCTTTCCAAGTCCAAGATCAATGAATATCATAATTGGGTGAAGTTACGGAATCCTTTCACTCCAGAGAACAGGCGCATATCGCAAGGTCAAAACAAGCCTGTAAAGTCTAGTTTCCTATACAGAACTCGAGGAAAATCGACCTTCGATGCTTACCAATGGAAACCCCAGCAGTGATTATATAGACTTTTCTGTCACTTCACCAACAACAACATTTGGTTATTCAATATTCAAATGGGACGGGTTAATACCTGCCACTGGCTACTCAAGAATATAGTATATTCAATTGTGGAAGAGGTGCGGAGATGGGAAGGGGAAGGGGAATGGGGAATGGGGAAGGGGGAAGGGGAAGGGGAAGGGGGAAGGGAGAAGGGAGATGGGAGAAGGGGAGAGAGTGATGGATGAAACGTGGGAGAGGGAAGGGGGGATGGTTATATTCGGCGAGTTTGATTTCTGAGTTATGGAGTACCCTAATCGAAACTTTGTGAACTATGTCGAGAGAGAGAGAGAGAGAGAGAGAGAGAGAGAGAGAGTGTGTGTGTGTCAGTGTATCGCTTAAGCCAATTAGTCGTCCGTCGGATTAATTATTAATCGCAGGACTAAATAATTAATCGCGACAAACTTTCGATAAGCTTAAAGGGGAACAGAAGCTTATCCGCGTCCCCCTTTACAAGGGTAAAGGGAGGAGTCAGTCAAAGGGGTCAGCACATATTGGTGAAGATGATTAAAAATAACATTTTAAATATGGACGTTGTCAGCTGCTTCGGAAACAAAAGTTCTTTATCACGTTTGCAATTTTAATTTTTTACCATTACCTGCAATTTTTGTTTATACGCAACGCCTCATAAAACATTTCTAATTAGGAAACTGAAGCCAATAGTCCTTTATAGCTAATAATAAATTACATTTTGAAGTCGTTAACCCTTTATTTCCAAAAAAAAAATTATTCATTTTCATATTTCTAATGACAAATTTATTCATATTTCAAATAAATTTATTCATACTCATATTTCCAATAACAAATTTATTCATATTCATATTTAAACATCCATTAGGTGGGACTTGGAGCTAGCAACCTCATCCCCAAAAGACTTGTTGAATGTCAGACAGGTAACACCTTTTAGGGTTACTATATATATATATAAATAATATATATATATATATATATATATATATATATATATATATTATTTATATATATATATATATATATATATATATATATATATATATATATATATATATATATATATATATATATATATATATATAATTATTTATATATATACATATATGTATATATACATAATATATATATATATATATATATATATATATATATATATATATATATATATATATATATAATATAATATAAATCTAGTACGCGAAGAGAAGGCAGCACAAGGTCAAATAACTAGCAGTCAAAGACAGGGAAAATTCCATGACAAAAATGGGACATTATTTGTACACGTTGAAGAGTGAACCTCCCAAAGGGCTAACGCCCTTCACCACGCCTATGTCCCATATAAGGGACATAGAACCCCCCAACCCAATACCTAACCCCCCCTTCCTCTAAAGGGGTCGTGATAGAAACCGCCCTGTAAAAACTTTTACCCAAACGGATATTCACTACATAGAAAAATTACGAAATGCGCCGTTGTTTTTGGGCGTTCAAAGGAGCCTGTGCGAGTTTTGGGTCGGGATCTCTTTGCTAGGGTTGATAAAATTCGACTCTCCGAGTCAAGGACTCGGAGGTTCGGAGCACAAAGGGGATTCGGATGCATTTTATTACTGGTCTCCCGAGAACAGCTTCGCATGAATTCGACTTTTGTATAAAATGTGAGCTCAGGCCGAAAGGGGGAAGAAGCCTTGGAACTCCTCTTCCAGAAATGCGGACAAAATAAGAAAATGTTACGTAAAGAAGATATTTCATTTTTTTCTCACTCGTGACTTACCAAGTGGTTGCAACGAAAGTCTAGTTCTCGATTTTTAGCAATGTGTATGTGTGTATATATGTGTGTGTATGTATGTATATATATATATGTATGTATGTATATATGTGTATATACGCATATATTATGTATACACAAACATATATATATATTATATATATGTGTATATATGTATATATTATATATATTATGTATATACAAATATATATATGTATATGTATACATGTGTATATATATACATATACATAAGTGTATATATAAATGTATATATATACATATATATATATATAACTAGGGAACCAGACAACCATACGTTGATCCTACATTAAGAAGAGTTGTACCTTACAGAAAACAGAACTGCATTATGAGTTAATTACAAAAAAACAAATCACGGATATACTCGGAGCTCAAGTCCACCCAAAGAACCCGAACACACTTAAACCCTGTCAAATTTATAGAACAATTTATTGTGACTACAAATCGGAAATGGAAATACTGTTTTGTAACCATAAAATCATATATTGAAAACCTCATACAAATAAAACTTGTTGACAACAGGACCAAATTAAGAAGACCAGAAGCACAAAAAATAGAACAGAATATAGGATTTAGGTCAAAGGCCTACCGCTGGGACCTGAGAGGTCATTCAGCGCTGAAACGGAAACTAAAAGTAAAAAGGTTTGAAAGGTGTAACAGGAGGAAAACCCCACAGTTGCACTATGAATCAATTGCTGGGAGAGGGTGGAAAGTCAGATGGCAAAAAGAGAATATGAACTAAGGTACAGTAAAAGGAATGAATGGGGTTGCAGCTAGGGGCCTTAAGGGATGCTGCAAAGAACCTTACGTAATGCCTACAGTGCACCGCACGAGGTGCAATGATGGCACTACCCCTAAGGGACGCTCAAGGAGTGTGAATCAAATCTCTAAACAAAAGGACTGAAAAATAACAACCAAAACGAAGTAATCTACTTAACGACGACCCCAATTAACGCACCAACAAAGCAATCTACTCGAAGGACGACCCCAAATAACGCACAAACAACATCAAAGAGGACGATGACGCTTTAAAAGCTCCTCCATACATACACACACAGACACACACAAACGCGCGCGGGGACGAGGCGACTCAAACACCCGATTCGGCCCAATCCGGGAATTTGCAAATCTAATCACCAATTGTTGCGTCACTAATGGAGAAGATTTGCTACCAGTCTGGGCCAATGACAGCCGTCCATTACGGAACGGAGAATTCCGCGGGAGGGGGAGAGGGAGGGACAGGGAGAGGAAGGGAGGGAGACGAAACAGGTGACTAATAACGTGGCCAAAACAGTGAGGAAGAGAGGCTGTTTGAACGTGTGTGAAGATGGACAGGTAAATGGAAGACTTGAGAATAGAATGAAAGATGAGAAGCGTGGGGATAAAGATGGGGTGAAAGAAATGGGGAAAAAGGAAGGTATTTAATAATAAAGGAGATAAGAGATGGGTGGAGTTATAGATAAGGATATAATGAAGTATAATGACCAATGGAAGACGATATGAATATAACAGAACGAATGAAAAGACTGAGGAAAAAAAAAAGATAAATGCTGACAAGGACAAAAAAGGATAATAAGCTTATATGAAGCCAAACTGAAGAGATGGATGGAAGAACTAATTCACGAAGATAAAAGATAAACCACCGGCAATCTCGTAGCCACAGGCAATAAATGAGTGATATAAGAAAATACGTAAAAATTAAAGAATAAGCAACTGTGATACAATGACTACGATGACCCCAAAAAAATATATATCAGGGAATGATGAGAAGAAAATGTTTAAAATGAATTAAGAGAAACCTTCAAGTTATGTCGAAGTAAAAACACATAAATAAAAAAAAAAGTTACAATGGGTGAAAGGATGGATCAGTGTCTCGAGATGGTTTGGTCATGTGGAGAGAATGGAAGACAATAGCATGGTGGGAAGGAGAGTATATCTCTGAAATACAGATGATTTAAAAGACCTCCAAATCCAGGATTTGTGACTGTGCTTGTTCAATGGAGTGGAATGGGGGCACTGTATACTGTGATGTTTGACAAGCTGCTGATGAGCCTTCTGTGGAGGAGTGAAAAGTGGCTAAATTTGTGGAAGTTTTCTGAGCAAGAGGTACATCCACGATTCAGCAGCAGAGGCACGAATGTGGAAGCCATTGTGGTGTTCTTCTCAAAAGCCACATTTCATATTATATATATATATATATATATATATATATATATATATATATATATATATATATATATATATATATATATATATATATATATATAATATATATATACAGGTAAAAATATAAATATATATATACTAATATAAATATAAATTATATATATTTATACATTATATATAATGTACTTCCTACCAAAAACGGGCCTAAACGATTGCATATGAAAAACATCCACCTTATTCCCTCTCAATATTTTTCTTCCTTCTTCCTGAACCTCAATTTCACACTCGAGTGACCAAAGATTCAAGAATTACTTTACATCCCTTATTTATGTTATGCAAATTTTTCATACTGTTACCAAGAGAAGAAGAAGAAGAAGAAGAAGAAGAAGAAGAAGAAGAAGAAGAAGAAGAAGAAGAGGAGGAGGAGGAGGAGGAGAGGAAGGAGAGGATGAAAGAAGAAGAGGAGCAGCAGCTTTGATATTGCGAGCAAAGAGAGAACAGATAACATCAGAAGTGCTCTTGAAAAATAAAGAGACGTTCCCTTTATAAAATGACTAGAGAGAGAGAGAGAGAGAGAGAGAGAGAGAGAGAGAGAGAGAGAGAGAGAAAGGGGACATGCGAGTGACGAAGGCTGTTACAAATGAGAGAAAATTAGCCGGTGGAAATGTGAAGGATAAATTCAGCAGGCATCAAGCAATTAATCAGGCTCCTGGCAAAAGCGAGATGGAACGCTCGGATTAGCATCATCATTATTGAATTAACCGGGATTTACTCCGTGTTACCAAACGACCCCTTGGCCTTCCAACACCCCCGTCCCCACCTCCAACAGCCACACCCCTCCCCCACCCCATTCCCTCCAAAGGGAATCCCCTAACTAAAGTCCCACCCAAATGAGTTCACCTAAACTCTTCCTATTCCCCACCCACCCCCCAAGAAGGTTAGACACCCCACCCCTGCCCTCCCTAACCCCACCCCATCCCACCCCCTTCTCTCCTAAGGAAACTAACTCCCCACCCCACCCCCTTCCCTACTAGGGAACCCCCTCCTCACCCCACACCTTTCCCTTCTAGGGAGCTCCCTTCCACTCCATCCCTTTCCCTCCCAGGAACCCCCTCCCCACCCCACCCACCTTTCCTCCTAAGGAACCCTTCCCCACCCTACCCACTTCCCTCCTATGGAACCCCCTCCCAACCCCAACCCCTTCTCTCCTAAGGAACCCCCTTCCCTCCTGGGCAACCCCTCCCCACCCCACCCCTTCCCTCCTAGGGAACCCTCCCTTTCCTCCTAAGGCACCCACTCCCTACCAAAACCCTACCGCTACCCCCATCCCCGGTCCATCAAGCCTCAGGGGTCGGAGAAGCAAGCCCGTCAGATTCATGTCACGAGGCAGGTTAAAGAAAGCGTAAGAATAAAAAAAATGGATTAAAAAAAAAAAAAAAAGCAGTTGAAAGAGAACGGGACTAAGAGGATTAAGGAATGAAGGGCCGAAGGCACCGAAGGACACCGTACTAGGGATGCAAAAGAGCGGAGATGATTATCCCCCCAGTGATGGATGGATTCAATTTCAGTCTTAATTCCTGTGCCATCCTGCATCGCGGGATGAATGGCTAATCTCCATAATCTCATGTCACTTTAAGGCCTTTATTATTCTCCGCCTAAAACAGAGAGAGAGAGAGAGAGAGAGAGAGAGAGAGAGAGAGAGAGAGAGAGAGAGAGAGAGAGTTTCCGTGACCGGAGATTGAATAATCTATTACAAACGTAATCTTTGCTACATTAAAATCTCAGCCTCAAGAAAGAATTTGTCCCTGGTTATCGCGTAACAACCTAGAATATATTCACATGCAGCGTTCTCCATGATTATGAAGTGAACATAAGTTATCGTATAGTGTACAATATCGCACCCTTCTAACAACAATAGGCGCAATCTTTTATCCTTAACTACACCAGTTCTTGGCACTGTACAATCAATTCATTCTTTTCACCTACACTAACCAACTACGCACACTTTTGCAGTGCAGTATATAACCCGAATGAACTTAAATTTAGTAATTGCATAAACGTATTCTCCAATTACAAATTAACCAATTTATCAATTTCCTTTCCCAAATTAGGCCAATTTAATCATCCTTTTACTCAAACATTCTTTACTTGAAGAAACTAACCACCATAATCCAACTGTACAAACACCCCCCTCAAGAAAAAAAAAGAGCATTTTCCGCATCCTTCATCTACAGCAGATGACCCCAAAATTCACAATAACCTCTGTCCTCAACCCTTTTGAAAAAAAAAAAAACCATACTCGAAATCATTAACCATGTTATCAAAAGGACCTATCCATGGCATTTATTTACGGCGGTGCGAAAAACAAACGGCCATCTCTAAAGTCTTGAGAATTAGGGTCACTTAGTGTAAAGTTAAATATTCATCACGCTATACTGTATATAAAACAAAACGAGAGAGAGAGAGAGAGAGAGAGAGAGAGAGATAAAACAAAATTATTAAGTGTTCCAAGTTCCATAAATACAAAAACGCAACATAGAAAGAAAACCCGACGTGAAACGGAAAGAAAGAAAACATTTGAAAAAATATGGAGGTTTTGCTCCTACTACCTTTTCCTTGGCTATTTATCATTCTTTCCTTCTTCAAGTACAAGGAATGTACTCTTTTGCTTTTTGAAGCCTGAAGTGAAGTTCGCGGCCTTTGGCCTTGTATGCACACAACATGAATAATTTATCTGTTGAGAGAAGTGGTGGCATGAAGAAAAGGTCTTTCAGGCAGAGGTGGTTCAACAGACGACGAAATAATTCGGTTATCAAGGAGAATGTTGACACAGCGACGTGATAAGAACTGAAATGAAAAAGGAAAAGGCATATTAAGCATTAAATTGTTACTGAAGGATAATGGACAATGAGAATAATAACATTAAAAAAGAGTTTGAGCAGTAAATACTATAGCTGGTATTGAGAAAAGGTGATGTAATGATGAAGTACTTGGCTTAACTCTATCTGATAATGCCACTTACATATATATATATATATATATATATATATATATATATATATATATATATATATATATATATATATATATATATATATATATATATATATATATATATATATATATATATATATATATATATATGTGTGTGTGTGTGTGTGTGTGTGTAACAGCTCACGTAAGAACAAAAACTATCAAAATACTTGTGCGGAAATTCTACAGGACACAACTTAAGAAACTGATACAGTTCGCTCACGCATAACAAACAATTCACAGCTGAAGACAAACATCCGCTGAGCATTTCATGTGAAGGGCACATTTTACAAAACTAAGGAGTTTATGATATGAAAACAGTATTCGAACTATATATGGACGAATGAACCTCAAGATGGAAGGAAATGGAGTGTCTCAGACCATATAAGACTGATATGAGGAAAATCCTTTCGATGTTTTATGAATATTTAAAAATAAAAAACAAAAATCACGATGAAGCTGTTCACAGAAATACAGTACAACACAAACTTACACACACACATATACAGAGAGAGACACACATACAGAGACAGAGAGACACACAGAGAGAGAGAGAGAGAGAGAGAGAGAGAGAGAGAGAGAGAGGATATTAATCATGGAGCCATAGTGTAACCTTAGGATGACTATTCAAATTATGACCATCAAAAATGAAAAATATTAATAAAATATAAATATATGAAAAATAAACAGAACTCTACAATATACGCTAGGATGCTAGCCCTATACAGATTAATTAACATTATTCATTCCAGCGCGAACATTAACGAGGGTACTTTTGGTGGCAAACAATATCACAGCCTTCGTATTTTCATTTTTTTTTTTTTTTTACATATCGTTGAAATAAAAATGAATTATCTTAATGTCCAGCAATAAAACGGCCAGTTTTAATAATTTACCCTAAACGATGGCATTTACACCGGACGCAATTGCCATAAACGGATCATCTTATTCTGCGGCACAGGAATTTTTCATTATTTCATTGTTTTTCATCATAAAACACATTTTCATTAAAATAAGTCCGCCATGTAGCCCTGCGATAATATCATGAATGTCATTGTTTTATTTAGTTTGTACTGTGGCTACGCTAATTTAAATGTTACCATAATTATCATGCATAACCATGTAGTATTCTGATATTATCTAATTTTAAACTACGCGATTATGCAATGTCATAATAATCACATTTAGAATTATTAGTACCAATTCATTATACAGCATGATTATATTAATGTAATTGTTATGTAATTACTTTCGTACCCTGCAGGGTGATTACATCAAGCAGTCTATAAAGAAGCATTTCCATCGATATTAACGATGTAAATAGTTACCGTACGTTTAATAATGGTTTAACAAATGATGTTAACCTCATTTAACCATCTAATTAGTAATAGCTGCCGAGTAGTCATTAACGATCAGTTTGCTATAAAGGATGATATTGCCAAGTCATTAAGAAATTTATTATTTATGAAAGAGGAACTGAAAAATATCATATGGAAAGTCAACTACAATGTTTTCCCTTATTTTCAAAAACCTGAAAAATACCAACAATTCACAACGAAGCAATGAAGATATAAAAACAGAAATAACATGAATGAGTTCTGTATACATACCTGGAGTGTATTGGGTTACGTCTAAATAGGGAGTGTACAAACATGTATACAAAACATGTATAGTATACATGCATACAAAGAACATGTCATAAGTATATGACTCAAGTTAATACAGATAGGAACATACAAAAACATACGACCACGGGAATCAGTCCTCTCTCTCTCTCTCTCTCTCTCTCTCTCTCTCTCTCTCTCTCTCTCTCTCTCTCTCTTTAGAAAACTATATTGGCATATGCTCGACAATAAGCACAAGAACTAGCGAGAAACTAATTACCTCATAAGAATAATTTGCACTCTTTTTTCTCTCTCTCTTACACCCTCTCCCTTACTAATAATTTTTCCTTTATTTTATATGTTTCATTTGCCTTCTTCGTCTACCTTTCTTCTCAAACAGTATCCAAAATAATTATACATTACAAATTTTTATCTTACTACAATATTCTGCTGTCACCAAATATTGCATTCTCTCTCTCTCTCTCTCTCTCTCTCTCTCTCTCTCTCTCTCTCTCTCTCTCTCTCTCTCTCTCTCTCTCTCTGCCTTATTACTTGTTTTTCCCTTCATTTTAAGATACATTTTCATTCGTTATCTACTTTTATCTCAAACAGCGTCTTAAAATAATTATACCATAAGAATTGTTATCTAGTACAATATTTTCTTGTGTCACCGAATATTTTATGTTACAACCACCCCAAGAATCATAATATTCTTTGTGTCACCCCCCCTTCCCCCCCGCCACATCTCTCTCTCTCTCTCTCTCTCTCTCTCTCTCTCTTTCTCTCTCTCTCTCTCTCTCTCTCTCTCTCTCTCTCAATTCCCATCCCTTTATAATTATAACACGCAGCATTTGTATAAATTCTTTGCAAGAGGCAGAGGAGGCTAAACACAGTGCCATTCCCAACCTCTCTCTCCCTCTCTCTCCTCTGCTCTTATCTCTCCCTCTCTCTTGATTCAGGATACCCCCATTGATTGTGGCAGAAGCATGACTGATTGCGATGTGATTAGTAATAAATGAGCGTGAGAGAAGGGGTGGGGTGAGGGGAGGGGAGAAGAGAAGGGAGGGAAAAGGCTCCCGCTGATTGATTCAGGATACCCCCAGAGAGAGAGAGAAGATGAGAGAGAGAGAGTGATTAGAGAGAGAAATGAGAGAGAGAGAGAGGGGGGGGGAGAGGAGAAAGGGGAGAAGGGAGGTGGAGAGAGAGGAGAGAGAGAGAGAGAGAGAGAGAGGAGAGAGAGAGAGAGAGAGAGGGGGGAGGAGGAGGAGGAGAAAGAGGAGGAGGGGTTGGTGGAGAGAGAGAGAGAGAGAGAGAGAGAGAGAGAGAGAGGAGGAGAGGAGGAGGAGAAAGGGGAGGAGGGGTTGGTGGAGAGAGAGAGAGAGAGAGAGAGAGAGAGAGAGAGAGAGAGAGAGAGAGAGAGAGAATATATAGGCGGAATTGTTGGTGGTTGGTGTTGGGTGTACGAACAAAAGGTCTATATTGCAACTCGAGTCACCAAATGAACTGCGTAAATCAGGTTCTAAAGAATGTAAATAATCCGGCGGGATTACTCTTCATGTTATGGAGGGCGAACACAACACAGGTAAATCTAGACGTAAACACACGAAAGCCATTAAAGCTAGACATTAAATCTAACGAAAGTAAAGCTACCCCCATCAAATGCAACAATATCAAACCTATATAGACAGTGTCGCTTTTCTTCTAGCAAAGTATCGAATATGCTTTTATTCATTTTGTTTTTGAAGTAATTGCATCGACGACGATTTCATCACTGATCTCTTGTATTAGCAAAGTATCAAGTCTGTCTCTCTCACCATTCGGGACTGATACTTTGCTGAAACAACAGGTCAATGATAAAATCACCTCAAAAAATAAATAAATAAGTAAAACAGATATTCAACAATACCAAAAAATGGACGAGATATAACACCAAATCCTTCATACACACTTCATATGAAACAAGCAAAGTAATCAGACACAGAAAAAGAGAAAACTCGACAACAAACAAACAACACCAAACAAACTCATTACCGTCAGTCCACATATATAGAGGAATCAAGTGTGCACAGAACCACAATTTAAAGGGGCAACATCAAAGACAGCCAGACCCAAGGTTGTAATAGCATTTGTACGTGTGTCGACGATATCATAACATCTATTCCGACCGGAATGAAGGAGCGTTTGGGCAAACAGACCAGGCTGCTCCTACAAGAGAAAGGCGAGAGGAGAAAGGAGAGAGGAGAGAGGAGAAAGGAGAGAGGAGGAGAAAGGGGAGAGGAGAAAGGAGAATTTGAAAGGAAACGAGAGAAGGAAGCGAGTGGGAAGAAAGTAAGAAAAGGGTACACTGATGGGTAGGAAATGTGAGGAAAGGAAAATTAGAAAGAAAACGAGAGAGGGAAGGGAGTGGAGAGAAAATAGAGAAGGGGGGGGAAGTAAGAAGTGGGTACACTGAGGAGTAGGAAATGTGAAAGCAACCAGGAAGGAAGAGAAGTACGAAGAACAGAAATGGAAATACTAAGATAGAAGACTGAGCAAGAAGTGTGTGTGTGTGTGTGTGTGTGTGTGTGTGTGTGTGTGTGTGTGTGTGTGTGTGAAGGGAGGGGAAAGAATGGTATGGTTAGTAGTTGATGGAATTCACCTAGTGATGGATTACCTACTCAATCTCCAACCTCAACCCATAGGCTTATTATGAACTCGATCAATCACTTCTGGTAATTTAGTAGGAAAGGTCAAGCGACAATGAATTGCAAACTCTCAAGTATTTCCATTACAGCAGACTCTAACGTGGCAAACTCCATAAGGAGGAGGAGGAGGAGGAGGAGGAGGAGGAGGAGGAGGAGGAGGAGGAGGAGGAGGAGGAGGAGGAGAAGGAGGAGAAGGAGGAGGAGGAGGAGGAGGAGGAAGTTACCAGAAGAGTAGGAGTTTGAGGAGGAGGAGGGGGAGGGTGTCCAGGAACAAGTGGGTGCAGAAGGTGGAAGTTACCACAGGAGGAGGAGGAGGAGGAGGACGAAGCAATAACGCCCCTAAATAAGGGAGGGAGACCTTAGCCTCCGTAATTACAGGAGCTTCTGTGTAACAGACGCCAGCAGCTTCATCATTAGGTTTCAATTATCGTCATTCATATTCCTGGGTTGAATACGATGGTATAGGTACCAGATTACGTAGGAGTTTCACGTGAAATACATTAGGAAGTGCATGAGCAATCACACGTGAATAAAATATAATTTATGCATTTCCGATGTTTTTATTTTAATGTTCAGGAAAACGTACTCGCCTGTCAAAATTAAGAGAATATCGTACAGCCAAGCAACAGTGACACAACAACAAATTATTAAACCTTATGACATGCGTTAATTATTTAAAGACATGGCGCTCACTCTCATCCACAAACACAACTAAATCTCAAACCTATGAACTGTAAAAACCTAACAATTACTCACTGGCGAAAAACTCTTTACTCCACAAAAACAACAAACAAAACACACTCCCGCATCACTCACGATTATGCATCACATAACCCTAAAACACAAAAGTCTCCATAAATAACTCACCCATCCACACACAGACACACGCACACACAAACACACACACATATATACATACACATACACCTTGGCAATAAACAAATCCCTCCGATACGTCGTGAAATCCTGTAGGATTCACCTATGATCCCGCTACGATCCTGCCATCAATCCTAATCACCGAGAAGCCAAGGCTTGGGAAAGGCAAAAGTAAGGGGTGGGGTGGGGGTGGGAGGGGTGGGGAATGGGAGTGGGAGGGAGAGGGGTGGGAGGTGGAAGGGAGTGGGAGTGGGAGTTGGAGGGGAGTGGGAGGGTTGAGAAGACTAAGGTGAAGGAAGTGTCCTACAAAATTAGACTAATTAATTAAGAGTAATGTGCCGCCATTATACACAAATTATAGTAGAATTACTTAAGAATTACATTCAAAACTTATTCAGAATTAATCATATCACTTACTAGATTCCCTATGTAGTCGAATTACTTAAGAATTACACTCAAAACTCATAAAAAATTCAACCGAATAATCACTTACTAGATCCTCTAAAGATAGTTTACTATATAAATAATTGAACAATTTACTAGAGAATAATTGCATTGATAGCTAACTGCAAGATTTTATATAAATAACAAGCCATTAAAAATTAGTTACTGTTAACGAAATATAACTATTCATAATTTTTCCTGACATCGACACTTTTATCAAACCGTTTTAACAACGAAAAATATATATATATCCCAAAATAACTATTCTTTCAGACCGTAAAATTACGTAGGGTGCATCGAAATTTCACATCAAGTAACATAATATAAAATAATGATAAATATTCACAACAAATAACTTTACTTGGGAGCTTACAATATAAAATTTTACTTAAGGCCTACCACGGCCGCAAATTGCAGGGTATTGATGTAACAGAAAGAATAACGAATAGCAAACAGTTAATTCTTAACAATGCGGTTCTTTTAATTACTAACACTATTCAGGTAATATTCCATAAATATTATTATTTATTATGACACAAGCATCTCCAACGCAGATCTTCCATACTCACATCATATAAAGTTTTCCTAAAGGTTATTAAATCCTATATATATATATATATATATATATATATATATATATATATATATATATATATATATATATATATATATATATATATATATAGGTTATTCAATTTTACATGACCAATAATCACTCTATATGTTATTCAATTTTACATGACCGTAATCAATCTATGTATTCATGTATACAGTATATATATACATGTATAATCAGCCCACTTTCTAAGAAAAAAAAAAACTAATTCAGTTTCAGAGGGCTAATGGCAACGCAGCCTGCAGCGATGACGAAAATGAAGAATGAATAGTTTAAGAATGAACGAAAAGTGTACGCATGCGTAATAGCAAATATACGAACGATGCCCCAAATAATCTGCCAAATGTCGCCCCTTTTTACCAGCAGTCCACATTAGCATAAGTAAAGGTGCTTTGTTGTCATGGCAACGGAAGAGTTGCCGATGTTTCCTTTTTTTTTTTCTCCTGTGTGTCATGTACATATATAAATACTACCTGTTTAGAGAGAGAAGAAACTGTATCGTTCTTTGTACATATATACGGTGTATGTTTTAAGTGAAGAAGGAACGTGTCTCCGAAAAATAACGTGTTTGTATTGATTTTGTGATTAAGTTTGAAATGAGAGTCATGTTTCGAAAACACGTTTCCCCAGGGGTAAAAGTATTATATACGAGATGATGATGACGAATACGGATCCTGAACACGAGGTCGAAGTTGCCATGACGTCTGTTTGAGTCATTTTTGCTCTTTCAGTAACTGCCTCTGTTACGATTCGCCTCCAGCTTAACTAATCTAACCCTGTTAGCTTTCAATTTATTATCGACACGAACCTAGACGCCAAAAAATCCAGTGCAAATATTCTAGTCAGCTGGACGTTTAAAAGTACAAAGTTAAAACAGAAAACATAGTGAGCCGTATTGCGAGTTTAACATTAGATAAAATTGGAAAGGGGTTAGGTTAATTAATGTCCCACTTCCACTGGGCTTCTTTCGAGATTATCTTTTCACTGAAACGAAAAAAAAAAGATAACAGACGCTGGCAACTTCAACAAGGCCTATAATACTGTCAACAACACGGGCGTGTTTTTCCAGGGTGTTGTTAAGTGTACAGTACGGAAAAAAAAAAATACATGATTTAGATCAAAATAAACCAGAAAAAAAAGCGGATAGAGAGCCGTATATTATCGTTAATGTTCATCAACAACAACATCGCTCAATCACATCATGAAACAAAAAAAATCCTTTGAACACATGAAGCAAAATTAATCCTTCTCTCTCTCCCAAAAATCCTTTGTGGGGCAACAACAAAATCTGAGCCACGGCCCTTCCCTTAAATCCCTTGACACTTCGGTGAATTTCCTTCTCCTCCTGGAGAGTCACGAAGGCAAAAGCAAGCATCGTTTGCAAGCGGACCATTTTCTGCCCGGCCGTAAAATAAATGCAAGCGGGAAGAACGCTACAAGCTGAAAGTTACAGGAAGAAAGCTAAAGGAAGAAAGCTACATCAGATGTCTGGGGAGTTTCAACATCAGGGTTCACTAGTGAATATCTTAACCACGTTGCAATTTCAGTCTGCCCAGTATATAATGCATAAATCAATCTATAAATAAATAAAGAAATAAACAAATAAACAGTTACCATCAAACGCCGATATTTCTCTTAGCTTGTTGCAATTCTGTTCGACGCAATAAATAAGAAAAATTATTAATGTCATCAAACGTAAAGAATTCCTTTACCAGGTTGCAACTTTGTTCGACGCAATATACAATTAAACAGATACCATCAAACGCCGAGTATTCTTTGAGCTTGTTACAACTTCATTCGACGAAATATGTATAAATAATAAATACTGTCCAACAACAAGAATTCTCCGAGCTTGTTGCAACTTCATTCGATACCATCAAAAGTCAAGTAGTCTCTTAGCTGCTAGAATTTTGTTCGACGCAAAAAAATTATCAAATAAACTCATATACTTTCCTTGTTGTAGCTTTCTTCAACGCACAAATCAGTAAATTACAAAAATCCTTTGACAGCAAAATATTTACTTTTCGAAACCTGAGAGGGAAAAGGGAGAGCCATGCCCTCGTGAAGGTGGAGGGGAGGGGGAGAGAAACAGTGATACATGATCAACCTTTGACCGGGGAGGGGATAAGCCGATCCCTCGATAGATGTCGAGCCTCCATCTGTCGAGCGACGGCTACCTATCCTGGAATCCCTGAATCCTATCTGGAATCCTTCAATCCTGTCCTTAAAATTCTCGCCTCATCTTACGATGCGGAGTCAGTCAGTCGCCCGGAGAGGTCCATTAAAAAAGTAATTATAAAATCCTTTTAAGAAATTTTATTTCAATTAAGAGATATATAATAATCATAGACACAGCTTCTTTGACATATCTTGAGAGATTAATTCATATATTTTTATTAAGAGTGCAAGACCTGCATTTAGGAAGAAGCCAAATGTTAGTTTTGCTCATACGGATGTGCAAATCATGTATACACATATATGCGCAACGTATACATACGCGTGCGAGTATACACATGTATGTGCATATAGTGTGTATGGGTGTAAATCTAAATCTATAAATATAATATATATATACATATATCAAGAACTGTAAATATTTATAGATGTATAAAGTGTACTTATATATATATATTTATTAAGAACATAAAACAATATTATATTAAAGTTCTAAGGAAGTGATTAAGCCCTCAAACAGACTGAGACAAAAATAAGTTAAAAGCTCAAACAAAAAAAAAATATACATAAATTCATAATGGGCCTTTCCGGACGCTAATCTATGTATGTATATGAAGGAACTTTTACAGAAATTGCATAACTACGTAATGTTAATTAACTTTATTTTTTGTGTTTTTCCTTGTTGCAATTTTTCCGAACAGCAGCGGAGAGAAGAGAATCTGTCTTGCGCTGAGAAGAAGAAACTCCGCGTCCTGTTTGCATGCCCAACGTTCAGAAACGTCTGCGAGTCCTTAAGTTCTTACGTTCGTCGGTCGATGTAACGTTCCCTCCTCACTCGTGCGTCCTTCTCTCTCTCTGTTATCAACGCTTTGCGAATGTCGAAGTTTGCGCGTACACAGGAGTGAGTGAGAGAGAGAGAGAGAGAGAGAGAGAGCGTCTGTGTGTTTGCGATTATCTGTTTCATCTGTTATCTTGTAAGACACTATGAAAAATAAATAAATAAATAAGGGTATGTTCGAGTGAGTTCACAGCAGGACGGAGAGAGCGACAGGTGACTAAACTTGAGCTCTCCACCCTGAAGAATACAACCTACTTAAAAGACAATGTTACCACTAAAGGAGATTCTATGTTAATAAAAAGCTACAGTCACACATCAGAGTTTGTAGTCGAAGTGTTTTATTTACATCCTTTACTGTTATTGTCGTCGACAAAACAAGTTGGAAGGCGGTTATAAGTTCACAAGTGTCTGAGTCAGTGTTAGCAGGATCCCTCAATATCGGAAATTGCAATTAGAGTGCAAAAATTAGGCCAAAGGTCAAGCACTGGAACCCATGAGGGCATTCAGCGCTGAGAGGGAAATTGACAGTAAAGAAGGCTTTAAAGGTATAACAGAAGGAAAACCTCGCAGATGCACTATGAAGCAATTGTTAAGTGAGGGTGGAAAATAAGATAGAAAAAAGATAATAAGAACGGAGGTAAAGTAAAATGGAAAGGGTTGTAATTAGGAGCCAAAGAGACACTGCAAAGAACCAGTGCACCTGACGGCAGTAACCCCCTGCGGAGCTCAATGTCGGATGAACATAAATTACTGGACATTAACAGAAATTTATCATATGACCTTGAGACCGTTGATTTTTGGGAACCAATCAGCTATCCCCTGAACTGACAAATTGCTGCAATGAAAATCATCTTAACTCTGAGTCTGTTTCTCACGAAAGTTCATCCAGTTCTGTTTATCCGTTCTTAAAACTGACTTTTAACACACAAAGATGGGAAATATCGGTATAGCTGCTTTACATTCGGCTACATGTTAGAAAGACGTTTGCCTACCTACTGCTCTCAATTAAACCAAGTAAAGGAACCTGACCCTAATTTAAAAATGTAGGGTCAACCTAAAAATGACCATGGTAGAGAGACTAGGAGAACCCATATTTTTGAGAACTTGATATTTAAATACAATGGGGTGGAGGATATTTAAAAATGGGAAATTGGCGTGCACCCAATTATCAAAAGTATACTTCCACCATCACGGTACTAAAAACTACCAGATAAAAAGAGGATGAAATGGACGAGTATTACGATCTGTTGAAAATACTCCAAGGAAGAGAATTCAAAAATAAATATGCTGGGATTATTAATACAAAGATCAACTTATCATTGACGATATTTTCATGCTAACAATCTATGCCATACAAGCGTCAATACATGTGTACTAAAAATCAGCATATTTTTGTGCTTACTAAACTTAATCTTTTAAGCGGAGCAAACCATGAAGAGATGTACTCCACAGGGTGGAATAATTTGCGATTACAGATTTAGTGAAATAAAACAAGGACGACTTAATCCACATGCTCAAAATAACAATGAGGAAGATGTAATCCACAAAATAGACTCACTTACCCACGTAGTGCAAGAAGCTAGACGGAGGAAGATGTAATGTGTATAGTGAAATCATATACATGGGTGAAGATGTAACTCGTCAGTGGATTCAGCTTTTGAGATGTGATCCAAATGGTGGAATCTAACATGTGGGGTTTAACCTAACTTTCAGTCCATGTAATGGAATCATTTATAGGGAAAATTATGTAATCAAAATGGTGCCGTACATAAAACTTTTTAAAAGTTCAACGACAGGATGCATTAAATAAGCTGAAATAACTGGCATTCACAAGTGGTTACCCATCCAAGTGCTGAAAGAACTGGTCGACAAGCCAACTGTGTTGTAGCCTTGTTCCTTTGATACGAACTTGAACGAACTTGTAAATCTCTGACAGCAACAAATATGTAGCACTTGGCGAACAAAAAATATTTCACAATAAAGAGATAATAATTCTGAAGTGGAAGCAGCTACTGTGAAGTAGATTCAATTTTCATCGTTTGATTATATGAGGAATGGAGGACATTCTCTTTCAATCTCATTCTGCACATCCATGGAACCTATAAGCTCCAAATAAAACATTTGTTCTCTTTCACTCGTCTCCACCTGTCTTCCTGACATTAGCTTTATACCATTCATGTACCCCCAAACATATTCACATCTCGTTCCTCTAATTCTTTCAGACGTAACGTTTTCATCTTTCTCTCACTAAGGGCTACAACACACAGTTTCCTCTCCTTAAACAAATCACCTAATATACATTTCTACTCTTCTGCACCACGCGCACACACATTCAAAACCATAAGACAGAGGTTTTATTAACTTCCTGGATCTCGGTTTTATCATTATTGGGTACGGGGAGGCAAACCTTATGCCCCTAGCAATTTATGATGATTTTCACATCACGTGGAGCAACGAGGCTGCTATTATTTTTTCTCCACTATGTTGAGTAGGCGCGGGCGAAGCATGCACGTCACTGGCTTCAAGAGAAAAAGCTTATCTGTCACTTGAGGGGGAGTTTCCTCCTAAAAAGTGTCCAAAATCCCCACTGAGGTGTATTTTTAACCCCAACCACTAGGCACTCCATAGGTCAGCAGTTCAAGTCGCACTGCTTACTACCACCGGGGCAGCAGTCTTCAATAAACAGACTGACCCGATGTATGTGGTTGCACTCGCATCAAGAGAGAGGCTCGTCTGTCACCTTGGAGGCATTTCCTGCACCAAGGGGTTCATAACCTTCAACTAATTGCTCCTCTGGCTTAGGGAAAAAGCCCATGAAATCCCCAAGTCACTGACGCTTACTAATTAGATATAAAGATGTAAACATGTGGCAGAATAAAATGCCAGAATAAAGAAATAGGTGGAAGTGGTTACTGTAAGGAATTCAGCTACAACAGGATGAGGAAGACGTAATTCCTTTGATTAATATAACGAAAGCGTCAAGGCGTAAACTCCATAAGTTAATAATATGGATGAATGTGTATTTCACATTACCGTATCAGCTCCAAAATGTAATTCGTAAGGTTGAATCAATTACTGCATATTTATCACAAACAGGTTGAAAACAAGTCAACGACCGTACGCAAGGAACGAAGCTCTGGAGAAATGTATGAAGCACTGGTTGCCACTGCCAAAATGTCGTTAACTTGTATTCAACCTGTTTGTGACGTGCATGCGTTAAGTCACCGACGCGTGTTTATAAAGGTTTACCGCAGTGTGGACGCATCCTAAGAAAGACGCGATTCTTATGGTACAACAAGATACAAAGAGGAAAGTGTAAAACAAACAGTCGACTTGACTACGGGTAGGAAAATGTACCTCGTTAAGGAGAACTAGCTGTATGGATGATGAAATTTTTACGATTTAATCATGTACAGGGAAGTAATATATACTGTCAGAACAACTATTGTATCTGAAATGTAGGATGAGGATGAAGATTCAAGTCATATAAACTACTCAAATCAATTATCTGGAGGAAAATAAAATCCTTATGGCCTCATCAATTTTTCGGGGAAAGATCCAAGTCATATACTGGAATCTACTGGATATAATTAAACATGAATGATTTAATATAATCAACTGCATGATGGAATGTAAGACCATGCCATTCAAATGGTTCAATTTACAATAGTGGGAAAATGTAACTCCTAAAGCCGTATTATCGCACGAAGATTACTTCTGAATTCTTATGACCTAATAATTTAAAAAAAAATATGATGCAGCAAATAAGGAAGATTTAAATAATAGAGGAGAAATTAGTTATAAGGGCCATGTAATTAGCACAGTCCAATGAAGTCTAGCATGCAATATATAATTTATAATGGGTGGCTCCGCAGTCAGAATGGAGATCTAATTTACAGTGCAATTAAATATAATGGGACTGGAAACACTCTGGTCCAATCCTCAAGGGATGCTGTGCAATGTATAATTAACTATGTTATCTGAGAAAATAACCCAAATTAATACGAAATAAATACCCATAAAACATCACTGTAAATGAAACACATTTAAAGTTTACAAATACAATCTATATCTATGAAATTAACTACGAGGTTCTGTATTTTCATTAGACACAGTCAACACCGGTGTTTAGAATCCTCAACAATTGCAGCAAGCAGTCTACATGCTATGATAGTGAAATTGCATAGAAATATAATAAAATACTATAAAATTCAATAATAGTGTAAGTATTCAATTTACGTTACAAGGATTCAGTATAGAGCATAAGAAAATTGAAGTAAGGTTTACTCATGAAATACCAATTCCATGACGATATTACTTATTATCTGGAAATTCAAAACCTTGCCTGCTACAAAATCAACCATTCGTAAGGAAGACGTGACCGATAATCTTTTTTCAGTAATCTATAATCAACCGTTGAATATCACTGCCGACTGAGAAAATCTGCCATTGCTGTTTAGCCAATCAATCCATGCCTGTGAAACATATAATCTTTGTTTTTATTTTTCTTGTAAGGTCGATGGGTCATGCAACCAAATGTTATCGAACCTTAGGCTCTGAGAGAGAGAGAGAGAGAGAGAGAGAGAGAGAGAGAGAGTATCTATGCGCAGAAGGCTATGCTATCATAAAGTTACCAAGAATCAACTGATAAGACCAAAGTAATTTACGAATATGGTAACTTCTAAAACCTACGTTATTATAGCACAAGTCGTGTTTTGTCATCTGGAAACCCCCCAAAAATTGCCCAATGGCAAAATGACATTATTCTACCGTTGGAAAAAAATCATTCTACAATAAACCAATGACAATCCCATTTTTAGTTTTCTGCAAAAGAAAACTATTGTTCCGGCTTTGTCAGTTCGTCCGCCCTCAGATCTTAAAAACTACAGAGGCTAGGGGATGCAAATTGGTACGTTGATCATTCACCCTCCATCATCAAACATACCAAATTGCAGCCCTCTAGCCTCAATAGTTTTTATTTTATTTAAGGTTAAAGTTAGCCATAATCGTGCATCTGGCAACGATAAAGGACAGGATACCAACGGGCCGTGGTTAAAGATTAATGGGCTGCTGCTCATACAGCATTACACCGAGACCATCGAAAGACAGATCTATTTTCGGTGGCCTTGATTATAAGCTGTACAGAAAACTCGATTGCGCCGGAGAAACTTCGGCGCATTTTTCACTTATTCTGTATTAACCTAACATTCTTACCACTGAACCAAGCATGGAACTTAAAAGACGCTTCCACAAAATATGGTGTCTCGAGACAAAGACCTTATCGTCCTTTTTGTATCGACGCAAAAAGGGAGTTAAGGATTACAAGTCACAGGACTTCAACATATGGGAAAGCGTTCTGGGAATTAGTCCAAGGAGTTTGGGAACTTGTCATGCCATGAAAAACCCAAAACTGAATTATGTCGACCTGATCCTTAGGTCAAAGACACGAACATATAGGCTATATATAAAAAAAAACCTGTTCCCTTAACTCTGTTTCTTGTTGGCTGCTCATATGGGTAAGATCCCGAGCTGGCAGAAAGCCGGCGGCTTGATCTAACAAAAAACAGCTTCATTTCACTTCCCTATGAGCTGCTTGTATGAGCAGGAGTCCTAACTGGGACAAAAGCAGTTTAATTTAACGCAATACAAGCAGGAGTCCAAGCAGGAACAAATAAAGTTTAATTTAATGCAGCAACAAGAAATACTGTTGTTCATTGTGTCGTTAAATGCTGCTGAAGAAACAAGTTTGTCTTCATGGATAACGGATAGTTTTTATGGAAATATCTGCTGTGAACATTTCTATCTACGTTCTCAAAGGATCAAATGAGCATTTTTTGAGAACATAAAAAAGACTGAAATCAAAGATGATCATTTATAATATATTATAATATATATATATAATATATATATATAATATATATATATATATATATATATATATATATATATATGTCAAGCGATGTCAGCAGGGCAGCCGATCGAGGCTACGGCCTACCCCAACGCCAAATCAAAGTCCTTCGAAAAGAAGGCATCGTGCTTATCCCATATAAAAATGGGAAAAGCACGTTAAAACGAAGAAAAAAAAATATAAAAAATATACACATATATATATATATATATATATATATATATATATATATATATATATATATATATATATATATAATCAGTTGTATGTTATGCTGCTGTTAACGTCAAGATTACGAATTTATAGCACCGCTATAACCTAAAGAGTCTCTGTACATTCCTTCATTTACTTTGAGATAAGGCGTTATGCTACAATACAGCCTAATAAAAGAAGAAAACCACATAAAAAAATACGAAAAAAATACAAAAATATAAAAAATAAATAATTAACCGACCTGAAAATCAACCAATGTTAGTATCAGTTGTATTTCCCAGTGAATTTTTCAAAATCAATGTGAGATAATAACAAACACTCTCAAGTGTGAAGGAATGTGTAAAAAATGACAACGCATCGACCTGTCCCTTGCATTTGCCGCTCATGAGCGATTTTTAGTTTTAAAACAGAGAAACCAATTTCTATAAATTATAAAGTAAATGGTAACAGGTTAATAGGCGTCTGTAAAATAAAAAAAACTACTGAATGCCAATAAAATATAATGTAACCTACTGGAAGAATCTAGGTCAGCAAATTAACCCTAACCCCAAAAATACACTCAATAGGACAATTTGTATCAGATAGAATAATGACACAAAACATAAACAAAAAAGGCAGAACATAAGATTACTAACTAGAATATAACAAAAATGCATGGGTTAAGTAATTGCAATGACCACAAAGTTACTAGAAATGCAATCCTACATTCACCGAGATGAAAATAACAAGAAAGGAATACAACTATTGTCCCGGCTTTGTCCGTCCGTCCGCACTTTATTCTGTCCGCACTTTTCCTGTCCGTCCTCAGATCTTAAAAACTACCGAGGCAAGAGGGCTGCAAATTGGTATACTAATCATCCAACCTCCAATCATCAAACATTCCAAATTGCGGCCCTCTAGCCTCAGTAGTTTTTATTTTATTTATGGTTAAAGTTAGCCATGAAAGTGCGTCTGGCAACGATATAAGCCAGGCCACCACCGGGACGTGGTTAAAGTTTCGTGGACTGCGGCTCATACAGCATTATACCGAGACCATCGAAAGATAAGATCTGTTTTCGGTGGCCTTGATTATACGGTGTAGCGGTTGTACAGAAAACTCGACTGCGCCGAAGAAACTTCGGCGCAATGTTTGTTTTCAATTACAACCTAACAAAAGTCGTTTGAAACAGGCATTTTCTGAATAAGATACCAATTAAATATCAAGAATACATCCACATATCAGAGCTTCCAGAATGAGAAGGTACCCTTAGATCAGCCTATTCCCCTTTAAAGATAATGAGAGAGAGAGAGAGAGAGAGAGAGAGAGAGAGAGAGAGAGAGAGAGAGAGAGAGAGAGAGAGAGAGAGCAAAGCTATCTATAGAAATGGAAGGGATGTGAAAAGCGAAAGGAAAAATCCTTCTCGAGACCCATCGAAGGAAAGCCTCGAGAAGGACCCACATTATTCCTTGACTAACTCCCCAAGTGAACCACATATCTTCACATTGTCGATGGTCAATGGAGGAGAGAGAGAGAGAGAGAGAGAGAGAGAGAGAGAGAGAGAGAGAGAGAGAGAGAGAGAGAGAGAGAGAGAATTGTTTATTCTCAGTTCTATTCTTAGCTGCTGAGAGCTGCTATTTACTAAAACCTCACAAGAAGAGAGAGAGAGAGAGAGAGAGAGAGAGAGAGAGAGAGTTTTTATTTACAGCTTTATTCTCCTACTGCAAATTACTATTTACTCATCCTCCACGAGAGAGAGAGAGAGAGAGAGAGAGAGAGAGAGAGAGAGAGTTTATTCCCAGGTCCATCAGCTGAGAGAGAGAGAGAGAGAGAGAGAGAGACAGAGAGAGAGAGAGAGAGAGAATTTGTTTATTCTCAGCTCTATCCTTAACTACTGCAAGCTGCTACTTATTAAAACCCCACGACAGAGAGAGAGAGAGAGAGAGAGAGAGAGATGTTTATTCACAGATACACACCTACTGCAAATCACTATTTACTCAAACTCCACGAGAGAGAGAGAGAGAGAGAGAGAGAGAGAGAGAGAGAGAGAGAGAATCTCTGGTCCAAGGGGCTATTCTCTCCCCTAATCCTTCTCTCTTCCTCCAGGAGTGTTGAGAGCGAGACTAATCTTGTGTTTGATGTCCGAATCCACTCTCATTACTTTCACACCCAAACCCTGTCCGTCTCTTTTTTTCTTTTTTTATTTCACCAAAGAGCAACCAGAGGCTTCTTCTGCGGTCAGCGACATGGGTGTCTGACGACCTTTTTTTTTAATTTTACTGTTTTTTTTTAAACAAGGATGCGACACGGTACGTGGTTCCATTTGTTCAATCACTGTCCTATATTATATATTTTCATCTATTTCCTTAATTACTTCGTACCCAAAAGGGTTGCTTACGTTCGTTTTTATTCCCATGTATTAAAACCGAAATAAGCTTCTGTATATAAATGGACTGTTTTTTTTATGAATCAGGAAGCTTCTATCTATTTCCTCCTTTCCTTTCATTGGCCTGTTCTACAATCTTCAGTTATTTCACAGTCATCTTATTTTCTATGGTATTTCCTGTTCTTGCAAGTTAATATTTTCCACCTTTTTTTGTTTAATTAACCATTTCCATTTACAACATTTTATCAAAACTGTCATCTAATTGTGTTACTTCTTGTTTTGAAGGTCATTTTTTTTTCGATCAACATTTCTTTCCATGCATTTTTCTAAGAATTTACTTTCCTAAGATTATTTTCATTTGATTTTCCAGTTATGGCTTCTTCTATATGTCTAACATTTCTGGATTCCTTAAAAAACTATATTCAGCCGGGTTTCAGTTTCATTCCGTATCATCAATACTTCCATTAATTTTGGCCTGTATTTTTTTGGGGGAGTGGGGGAATTATTTCTAGTTTAAACAAATTCTTCGGATGCTAAATTGAAAACCAATTTTTACTATGTACCAGTTTATCCAAGTCAACTATACGAAACCGCTTTACAGATAAACGGTAAGCCTCTACACATACGGAGAGAGAGAGAGAGAGAGAGACAGAGAGAGAGAGAGAGAGAGAATCTTTGGTGCTTATTCTTATATTCTGTGAGCTTTCGTTTCACCCTATATTATCTCTAACAATTGTTCGAAACCACTCAATTCAGGAATAAGGCTCTTTTCTCAATTTCATACCAGTTTATTCTGGCTAAGCAAGCTAAATATCCACAGATGTACGTCATTACTGGAACGTATAATATCATCAACAAAATAAAACTCCAGAAACAGAAAAAAACAAAAAAAACATACAAGTATGCAAATTTATGCATTAATCGAGGAATGTGTTAAGCAGGTATGAAATCAAAGGTAAAAGTTTTCCCTTTTCTATCATATAAGACTTAGGTTTATCTCTACAGCTATTAGGCTTGGCTGTATTAACTCTCATAAATATTTATCATCCATAAAACTTTCCGTCATACATATTTATTATTCATATACATGTGCGTGTGTGTGAATTACGGAAGTTTTTAACATAAAAGGGTATAGTTCACGGGTGTGCAATGGCTGTTGATCTTTTAATGGGGAAAACTGGTTTTTGTATTTAAAAAAAAAGTGTTTTCACACGCATAAAAGCAAATCTTTTGATGGTGAAAACAGTTTTGTTCTTTTTTTAAAATGTCTCTTTTCACAAGTGCCAAAAGAAAAGACAAAAGGAAAACACAAAACTTAAAGACAAAGATGCAAACTGAAAAAAGAAAATTCAGACGAACACCTAACAGGTAGTCATGTGTGGCCTTCTCTAATTCCTCGTAATTGCAGGAAATCCCTGCTTATCACACTCGGATTCGAGAGAGAGAGAGAGAGAGAGAGAGAGAGAGAGAGAGAGAGAGAGAGAGAGAGAGAGAGAGAGAGAGCAAAGGTTCGTCTTGCCTTTACCTGGAGTTAATCACAATAATCGCATGACGCGAATATCCCTCTGATCACCTGAAGTGAATTTTGCAAGACGAGCCCTGTGGTGAACCTGCGCGCGCGCTTGCGCGTGCTTTTGTGTATGTGTGTGAGTGTGTAAAAGACTTCTGAGATAGTTATCACAAAGTAGTAATAACACACTATTTCTAGTTCTCAAATTCTCTAGGAAGATTCTCTGTCAGTCAATCTACCTCTTGAATTGAATAGAATATAGAATTTAGGCCAAAGGCTAAGCGCAGGGACCTTTGAGGTCATTCAGCGCTGAAACGGAAACTTACAGTAAATGGTTTCAAAGGTGTAACAGGAGGAAAACTTGTAGTTGCACTATGAATTAATTGTCAGGAGAGGGTGGAAAGTAAGAGGGAAGAAAGAGAATATGAAACGAGGTACAGTAAGAGAAACGAAAGGGGTTTTCGTGTTCAGCATTCGGGATTATACTACAAATAAACGTCAGGCCCTTCAGACTCCCTTTTTTCTTGTGCTCATCCCGGGATCCCTGAATATAATGGTCCTTCCAGCCTACCACGTCTTTTCAGTGCGATCCCGAAGCGCTCTCTCAGCCTCCCTTTTCGCCCTTATTCTCAAAATTCCAGAATTATACGTTCCTTTCACCTTTGTAACATCCTCCATTCTACGAAGCCCAACCACCTCTGAACACCGATTCATACTGGCATCTCTTCTAACCTGTAAAAATTCTTCGTATCTCACACTTCTCGTCCTCTCAACCCTTCATACTCCACATGAAGTATGGAAACAGTTTATTGACAGCTTTCACATTATACTCCGATTCGCCTTCAACGTCCGCATTTCACTTCCATAAAGGAGAGTTGTTTCAACAATCCCTTATACCTTCTAACGTCGGCTTCCATGGATCCAAACTGATCTTTTATTCTGCGATTCACTTTTTCCCCATTCCACCATTAACCAGTCCTCGTTGGAGGAAACTTCTTGCATAGCTACAGTAAATTATTCTGAGGTTCATTTTTTTTCTCCCATTCTACCATCAACCATTACATGTGCTCCCAAATACTTTTACGATTCAACCAATTATAGGTTTACATTTGCCTTCATAAACCTTACCTCCAACCCGAATCAGGAAAAGCAATTTCCTGATGAAAAGTTTCGTATATCAATAAAAAAAAAATTACATTTAAGTTTCCAACATTTAATGACCTGCTTTTCTTCCTCTAAAACTAACACAGAACTACTCCAATGATGATACTCTTTTTCTTTTCATTTCTTCGACGAATTTCTTCCAATGCAACTTTGGAAAGCAAAGGGCCCATTAATAATTTCCCTTGTACATCCATTGAAAACGAATCACACACAGTTTCCGCCTTTCACCCAGTCCCCCTCACTTATCTGTGCCGATAATTCATCATTTATGGCCCATTTGACATATAAACAGTTTCGGGGCCATTAACCGACTCAATGCGAACACTTAAATTGACCAAGAACTTTCCGCATTTGGGAGGGTCTGTTAACCACAAAACCGCACCACTAAACTTCACGATATAATACTTTGTATTTTACCTTGTATACAAAATAAAATCAATCGTGTCCTCTTTAATCATGTAAAATAAATTAAAAGATATTCACCTGCACAATATCTTATAAAACAGAATATTTTCCTTCATTAAAAGGACAACCATTCCACTTCATTATAAAACAAGTAAAAAATCCGTATAATCAAGGCCACCGAAAATAGACCTATCTTTCGGTGGTCTCGGTATAATGCTGTATGAGCCGAGACCCATGGAACTTTAACCACGGCCCGGTGGTTGCCTATCCTACATCGTTTAGAGAAGCAAGATTATGACTAACTTTAACCTTAAATAAAATCAAAACTATTGAGGCTAGAGGGCTGCAATTTGGTATGTTTGAGTTTTGGAGGGTGGATGATCGACACACCAATTTGCAGCCCTCTTGACTCAGTAGTTTTTAAGCTCTGAGGGCGGACAGAAAGAGTGCGGACCGAATAAAGTGCGGACGGACAGACAAAGCCGGCACAATAGTTTTCTTTTATGGAAAACTAAAAACACCTAGGATGAACCATCATAATGAAAAATGAAGAGCTAGAATTTTTTCTTATATTTAAAGCCACTGTCATGGAGCATTATACACACATAAATACATACAAACATACTGTACATACACACACACATATATACATATATTTTTAATATAATATAATATAATATAAATTCTTAATAGTGAACAGCCGGGCTCCTTGGAGGTTTATAGCCCCTAAAACTCCAGAACTTCCATGAAAGCTTTTGCCTCGCTCCAATAATTATAACGCGTTAGCTGTAGCCATGTTCGTCCATTCAGAGAGAGAGAGAGAGAGAGAGAGAGAGAGAGAGAGAGAGAGAGAGAGAGAGAGAGAGAGAGAGAGAGAGAGTCTATCATAAACAGCAACTCTAAGGACCTAAGTGAAAAAATAATATTAAAACCCCGGAGAGAGAGAGAGAGAGTCTATCATAAACAGCAACTATAAAGACGTATATAGGTGGAAAAAATAATATTAAAACCCCGGAGAGAGAGAGAGAGAGAGAGAGAGAGAGAGAGAGAGAGAGAGAGAGAGAGAGAGAGAGAGAGAGAGAGAGAAAGTCTATCATAAACAGCAACTATAAACACCTAAGTGAAAAAATAATATTAAAACCCCGTGGAGAGAGAGAGAGAGAGAGAGAGAGAGAGAGAGAGAGAGAGAGAGAGTCTGTCATAAACAGCAACTATAAAGACCTAAGTGAAAACCAATATTAGAACGCCTTGAAGAGAGAGAGAGAGAGAGAGAGAGAGAGAGAAGAGAGAGAGAGAGAGAGAGAGAGAGAGAGAGAGAGATCACAAACAGCAACTATAAAGACCTAGGTGAAAAAATAATTAAAACCCCTTGAGAGAGAGAGAGAGAGAGAGAGAGAGAGAGAGAGTCTATTATAAACGGCAACTATAAACACCTCAGTGAAAAATAATATTAAAACGCCTTAAAGAGAGAGAGAGAGAGAGAGAGAGAGAGAGAGAGAGAGAGAGAGAGAGAGAGAGTCTATCATAAACAGCAACTATAAAGACCTAAGTGAAAAAATAATATTAAAACGTCTTGAAAGAGAGAGAGAGAGAGAGAGAGAGAGAGAGAGAGAGAGAGAGAGAGAGAGAGAGAGAGAGAGAGAGAGTCTATCATAAACAGCAACTATAAAGACCTAAGTGAAAAAATAATATTAAAACGTCTTGAAGAGAGAGAGAGAGAGAGAGAGAGAGAGAGAGAGAGAGAGAGAGAGAGAGAGAGAGAGAGAGAGTATCATAAATAGCAACTATAAACACCTAAGTGAAAAAATAACATTAAAACACCTTGGGGAGAGAGAGAGAGAGAGAGAGAGAGAGAGAGAGAGAGAGTCTATCATAAATAGCAACTATACAGACCTCAGTGAAAGAATAATATTAAAACGCCTTGAAGAGAGAGAGAGAGAGAGAGAGAGAGAGAGAGAGAGAGAAAGACACTCAATGCAAGAGACAAGTCAAATCAGATCGTCCCATGGTGTCCAAAGGTAAAACTGCACAAAACACAAAAACCCAAACTAATGGAAGTTCCCAACACAGTGAATGTGTTTCCCATGCATCAATAACACCCACTGAATCGTAAGTTACGCCCACCAGCATAGAAGAAGAGAAGTGAGATAACAAGGGGAGGAAACAAAAACTACCCTCCTCATTCTGGCAATGCAAAAACCGATACGGAGGGGTGTGCGGGAAGGCTGTGGCGGAATATGGTTAATAGATGAGAAGCTGTTGCTGGATGAAAAGAGAAGTTTTTATGTACGCAAAGATACACTCACAAGACACACACATGTATATATATATATATATATATATATATATATATATATATATATATATATATATATATATATATATATATATATATATATATATATATATTTGCCTTGTGAGTGTATCTTAATGTACGTAAAAACTTCTCTTTATATATATTTAAATATATATTTATATATGTATATATATATACAGTATATATATATACATATATAAATATATATTTATATATATATTATATATACATATATATGTATATATGTGTGTGTGTCTAGTCACCTACAGACCTTTTCCTTTCAAAAGAATTTGGTTCTAAACGGCATAACGATTCCGTGTCTCAACTAGGTATTTTGTGTATGAAGTTATTACTGGCTCCAAGCAATTTACATCCTGGCTACGAGTCAGTAAACTTGACTACTAGTTACTAGGTTTAAAATCCACTGACATAGTCAACAAAAGCATTCCGAGTTTTAACATGGCGCGTACATATCACTTTAATTAAGTGGAACAGGAATACAGTTATCCTTGATTACACACACACACACACACACATATATATATATTATATATATATATATATACATATATATATATATATATATATATATATATATATATATATATATATATATATATGTGTGTGTGTGTGTGTGTGTGTGTGTGTGTGTGTGTGTGTGTGTGTGTGTGTGTGTGTGTGTATTACTTTGACTTCGATGTTCAAAATATCTGAGGGGAGAAAGGGTTAACTTTTTCCCCGAGGAGAAGTTTGCAAGTCTATTGTGGTATTATTGGATTTTCTTTATGAAGGCTCAGAGTTGATAATGTTACTTATGCAATGAAGGAAGGGGTATATAAGAAAATCAGTTTAGTAAAGGTGGGTGGCGACGGGGAAAGTTAGACCAAAACGGATTATAGGATCAAAGATGTTGATTGGGATTCGGTGTTACAAGAAAATCCCGTTAAATTTCGGTGTAGGGTGTCAATAATCTATGTCCGAAGGAAGGTTTATTTTGCTTTTATTTCTATTTTGCTGGACTTATCTGATTGTTCGTATGTGCGTTATTATGTTGAAACGGGTTGTTCGGGTCTGTACTAACAACTGGACTGTATTTTATTATTATTGCTATTTCAACGGACTTTTGTGACTCTACGTAAGTGTTGAAGGCTAAAATGGTTTCTTTAGGTCTCTAATAACAATACAATGGTTGTATTAACTTCTCGTTTTTGATAATGTAAAACTTACATATTAGGGGTCTCCCTAATGGTTCATTCTTTATCATCTAGCTATATCCTTATCACAGTGCAGACTTTTGATGACAAATTTACAACAAAGGGATTAGCCTCGTCCTTGACGAGACGTAACAAGATTCGACTCGACAAGAGTAACAAGATTCTACTGTGAGTTAAGGATGTACAGGGCCTGGCAACATTCGACAAGTTTTGACAAATTTGCTAGTTCGACCCTCTGACTGAGCACTTGTCGACATCCCAGAACCCAACACATTTCTGCCAAATTCATGTAGTTTTTCGTAATATTAATTTCCCTATGAGATTTACCTAAGACAGAATTTACTATTATATTCATTGTCATTGTTGGAGTCTACCCGATTACACGAGTCAACTCAATCAAGGACAAGGTAAAAAAAAATTATCCAGATATTGCTTTTTTCTGTAATTACTATTATTATTATTCAGAAGATGAACCCTATTCATATGGAACAAGCCCACAGAGGCATTGACTTAAAATTCAAGCTGCCAAAGAGTATGGTGTTCATTCGAAAGAAGTAACAGAAGGTAATGGAAAATACAGAAAGTTATTAGAAAACTAGATATATTAACAAATTAATAAATAAGTAGAATTTACGTAAAATATTAAAATACAGGTTGAACTATATTAGGGTTGTAATGCATTGCACCAAAAGAAGCGGGGAGGACATGAGCGCTGCAGCTGTACTTATTGCCAAAAAATATACTTGAGAAGCAACAAGGATGTCACTCAAGACCCATTTTCATTCAACAGAATGGTTTTGTTGTTGATGAATAATGCTAACACACACACACAAACATGACATGAATCCACGTGTATCCTCAACAGCTACAGCTATAAAAAATCACAAACTTACATCATTCCCTCTCCTTCAGCCAGCTGGGCAGGTCTTCTATCCCTTAAGGTCCACAACTATTCAAAGTATTCCGTCTGATGATAAAGGATTACAACCTTTTCAAAGAACATCTCTACATTTATATCTTTAATTCTATGATACTTTTGTACAATGCAGTTATTCATTTACTTACATTCAGTACTCGTCCCTTATTACTACAAAAACTAATCCTAAGAACTCAAAAACACATACTATTGTCATACTTTCTCCTTGACTAACTCTTTGACCCCTCAGGTACAGAGACCTACATCATCCTTTCCTCTCAGTACAGACACCTACATCATCCTTTCCTCTCAGTACAGACACCTACATCATCCTTTCCTCTCAGTACAGACACCTACATCATCCTTTCCTCTCAGTACAGACACCTACATCATCCTTTCCTCTCAGTACAGACACCGTCATCATCCTTTCCTCTCAGTACAGACACCTACATCATCCTTTCCTCTGTCTTATAAATGCACTTCAGTGTTTCCTTTTTTATCTGGCTACCTCTCTCATTATCTCACCATAAAAGTTCTTGCATTCTTCGTTCCTTTCTATATGCCTACAATTATAAACACCTAGTGCTGGCCCAGTGACACAAACGGTGAATTCAGCATACTTGCCTAGCCGCTGCTTCGACTTTATTTTTCTGTCCTCCTCTATTGAAGTTTCTTTCCTATCCAACTCAACATCCTTGTTCACATCCCTTTAACCAGGTAATGATCAAACCATATATATATATATATATATATATATATATATATATATATATATATATATATATATATATATATATATATATATATATATATATATATATACACGTGTATATATTTATATGAGAAAAGAAACACAACTGCTAGGAAGGGAAATAAATTACACTGAGGAAAGACGGAAGAGGAGGAGGAGGAGGAGGAGGAAGAGGAGGAGGAGAGAGGAGGAGGAGAGAAAAGAAGACACCATGTGATACTGACGTGGTTTCTAAAACGTCAGTCCGGCTGAATGGACGAGAAGAATCAGATGATGGAATGAGATGGATGCGGGGTCGGGAGAAGAAGGAGGAGGAGGAGTAGGATAAGGAAAACGTATAGACTGGGTTAGGCGAAGGTGGATGAGGAAATGCAGAAGACTGAGATAGTTACGAGGAAAAAACAATAAGAAAAAGACCTGAAGAAGGGAATTAGAGAGACTCAAAGTGCAAAATCAATACTACACAATAATGAAACAAGTAAAAAAAATGTGTATTTTCTTCGGCGCAATCGAGTTTTCTGTACATCGTACGATCAAGGCCACCGAAAATGGATCTATCTTTCGGTGGTCTCGGTATAATGCTGTGTGAGCCGCGGCCCATGAAACTTTAACCACGGCCCGGTGTTGGCCTGGCCTATATCGTTGCCAGACGCACTTTTATGGCTAACTTTAACCTTAAATAAAATAAAAACTACTGATGCTAGAGGGCTCCAATTCGGTATGTTATGTTTGATGATTGGAGGGTGGATGATCAACATACCAATTTGCAGCCCTCTAGCCTCAATAGTTTTTAAGATCTGAGGGCGGACAGAAAAAGCCGACGGACAGACAAAGCCGTCACAATAGTTTTTTTAAGGGTATCGGCGGCCTGCGATTTTGGTGATATTGGCTCAAATTCGTGAAAATTAGTTATCGTCATATTTCCACAGATCTGGGTCCCGGCCATTGCCACACGTAAGATAATATCGATACGAAGCCTTTTAAACGGTTTAAAGGCCAATTTAAAGGCCACACCCAAGTAGAGAATTAAAGGTCTGGTTAGGGGTGGTTTTACTATTTCATTTTGCATTCATTCTTCAGGTATTTCTATTTCTTTTCATTGCGTATTCTTTCGTATGCCGTACAATATGTTTTCCTGATAGAGATGGCAACGCTTCCCAGGACTGAATAACGCGAGCCAGTTGTCCCGAGAGAGAATTCTTATATTTCGTTGATGTAATCGTGTATTTGTTATTTTCAATCCATTGCAACACTTCCTCGGACTTTTGGACGTCAATTGTGTATTATATATATTACCAACATGCCAGAAAAGAAGTTTAGTAACCGAAGGGAAGCAAGCTCTCGCAATATCAAAACTTATCTTGAAGCTAAAAGTATAGACAGCTAATGTTATGGCTTCTCACAAGTTGCCACCAACTACGTGTGCTGAGGAGATGCCAAGTACTTCCTATTACGAAGCCCGCTCTGAGTGAAATCTATTATTCCCTTGCAAAATATTATATCAAGATGATGATGATGATGGCACTGACGACTTTGTTTTGAAGTTATCTGATGATGAGGAGAGGGAGGAGGAAGAGAATGAGCATTTTCGAGATGTAATTGCTGTCCCTGACGTAGCTTCTGGAGATATTGAAGCTGCTGGTGCTCTCGCATTGTGGCAAAGATCACTAGACAGGGAATTCATATACTATAAAGTATTTGTTGGTGAAGGGGATTCGACAGCATATAAAGGAGTATGCAGTTTGAATGAGGGCACTGGTCCTTATGGCACTCCATATCCAGTGCTCAAGGAAGAATGCATAAACCACGTTCGGAAGAGGATTGTCTTTCATCTTATGGCCTTGAAAAAGATACACAATATGTTTCGAAATATGTAACAACAACAAACAAAGTTATGTTTAGGAGTGAGCTTGGAGGACTCAATAAATTGAGTGATAGCACGGTCATAAAGATTGGAACATGATATCAGCTATGCAGCAAGTTCATTGCTGCCTATTATGAGAAAAATGACAGGGGAAAGCCTGAAAGGCCTTCAGATGAAAGAGAAGACCAGGAAACGAATGTCTGCTATGCATTCAAGAAAGCAAAGAACATCAAAAGGAGGATATGAAGGAGGGCTCATTAGCCTCCTAAAAACCTGGCAGCACAAGAGTCGAGTGGCATTCTATGATTATCCCCAAAAATAATATATGATAAACTATTTTCTTTAAGTGATAAGTGTTTTTTTTAGAGGGAATAATATATCTCTTATAAAAGAGAGGAACAAGTGCCATGTAGGCTTTTCCAAGAAACTTTATATGCTTCTAAAAGCAAAATAAATGGTTAGCAAAACTTTAACTGCATTTTTCTCAAAACTTACTTTTTCTACATTCAAATTCCAAAAACTCCCGTATTTATGAATGGATTTTAAAAATCTAAAAAGCAATTTGAACAAAGATAGTGAGAGAACACATCGGCAAATTTATTTTTCTTTTTTTTCTAAAAATTTTTTTTTTACCAAGATTTAATATATAATTTTATGGTATTTTTTATTGCACTTTTTAAAATATTTTTTTAAAATAGCATACATCACATATTAGATTTTTGAGTTTGCCGTTTTATTTGATAGGAACTAAACTTTCTGCTATTACTTTTGTTTTTAAATTGAATGATAAATAATGAAGGAGATGTACTTTAAAAAAACACAAAAAAATGTTATGTTTAAAAGAAAAATATTCGTTAAAAAAAAAGTTTTCATCCAATTCACCTGAAATTTTGTATGCATCTTCGGTCAAACTAGAGGTAACACCTGTAGAAGTTTGAACACCGTCACTCAAAATTAATCCCTGACCCCGCCGATACCCTTAAGCCGACGGACAGACAAAGCCGTCACAATAGTTTTTTTTTAAGAAAACTAAAAAGATATATGTCATTTAACGTCATGTGTGAACACCAAGCCTAATTCAAAACCAAACCAACAGGTAACTTACGTCATCTTCTGGTATGTCGTCATCAAGAGATCAGAGAACACAGCCGAATTGAATCGGGCAAGTTTGGGGATGCCTAACAACTATCACCTCGCCCCCTCCGCCCCGTCAATAAAATAAAATACAAACTTTTGTCAATTATGCATTGGTTCTTGACTTTCCTCTCTAAGCTCTGTAATACTTGAATGTCCATATAAAGAAATGTATTCTTCCCATGAAGTAAAATAAACACAAACTATTCTGGTGATAAAGAATGATGATAAATACTGATTTCAACAATGAAACCGTGTTGTGAAAAATCATTTTACATTCAAGCGTATTTGGCGTCTGTGTATGTGTGTGTTTGTGTGTATGAGAGAGAGAGAGAGAGAGAGAGAGAGAGAGAGAGAGAGAGAGAGAAACATTTTCTCCGATTACTCTCAATATTTTTTCTTTACAATAACCAGGTCATATTAATAAAAGGATACTAAAAAGTTATGAATTCAAAATGATTCAACGATTTACTGAATTCCCAGCATGAAAAGGTATTTCATGAGACAAAAGGCCACAGATTTGGTAAGAGATAAGTCACAGCCATATGCCGTAAACCCATGAACCCGGCAGAGGTAAATATGAATGACGATTAGAATTAATACAGTTATAGGCCTAGAAAGAAAATCGTCCGCTCATCTACAGCTTCATAACGCTGAACCTCAAAATTGCAATTCTAACAATTATCATCACCGATGTTTCTGTCCCTGCTAACATAACAGTGGTTTTATTCGCTGAACAGCAGCACCAATAGCCTATGCTGTCGAACTTCTCAGTTCCAAAGGTCCTTTATTCCACACACTGTTTGACTGTGTAATGTGATGTATTGCGAAGGTGCAATACATTACTACCCTAATGCTATTCTCCCTGCATTTTATTACATTTTTATTTTTGTTAATTTATTAACTTACGTTTTTTTTAATAAGTGGGGTCTCTTCTCCCTATATTTCTCTTTATCTCGTCTTACTTCTTCTTAATAAACACCATATTCTTTGGAAGCTTGAATTTCAAGTCAATGGCCCTGCGGGCTTGTTCCATATGAATAGGTTTCATCTTCTGAATAATAATAATAATAATAATAATAATAATAATAATAATAATAATAATAATAATAATAATGTTCATCACCTCACCAAAGTGCATCCCAAAGTTTGTCCTGCATACAGGTACTCAGGAAAGGAGCTCGATAAGAGGCAAAATGTGATTCTCTTATGAAACGACGCCTTGTCCTGAATTTCCAGAAACGTGAAATTCCGTCGCTTAACAGGAAAGAAAAGCAGTAAATGACGTTATCATTTCTCCCTGAATACAGGCCAAACCTCACTCAAAATTAAATTCTTTCCTTGTGTTTCTTCATTAAGCATAAAATACGTCAATGATGGAATTTTTTTTCTTTGGGTAATGACGAACCTGAATTCTGAGAGGGCAGAGAGTTCCATGTTTTAGAAAAATTAAAGGCTGGTAAGATCGACACATTCTCGCATTACAATTTCTTTAACACACATAAAATACGTCAGTGACGGAATATTTTTTCTTTGGGTAATGACGAACCTGAATTCTGAGAGGGCAGAGAGTTCCATGTTTTAGAAAGAAATTAAAACCTCTTACGATCGACACATGCTCGCATTACAATTTCTTTCACACATAAAATACGTCAGTGACAGATTTTTTTTTTTTTTTGGTAATGAAACCTGAATTCTGAGAGGGCAGAGAGTTCCATGTTTTAGAAAAATTAAAGTCTGATAAGAGCAACTGATTCTCGCATTGAATTTTCTTCCTTAAAATGTTGATATAAAGTTATTGGGATTCCAAAGAGCAGTGCAGAGCATTATGTACAGTTAACAAATGAAACAGTCAGAAACTGACTTGAGGCCGGAAGAATCAAGTTAATGGCAGTACTAATTCAATTCAATAAAGAGTAATAAAAAAAAGTCCTTCCAGATGTGTGAATTATTTCACAGAAGGCTCAGCAGGCTTTACATACAGCTGAAGGTGTTGCAATTGACTACAAAGTCTAAGAAAGTAAAATATGTGAGGAGGTCGCTAAATAATTACATGAATGTCTAGCTAGTCCAGACAAATGCTTTTCAACATATCAATTTTAATACTGGTATAAATGAGCAGCTGAATGTCTAAACACTTATTACTTATAAAATATAATGAATAATTAACACACCCACCTATTTATTAAAGTTGACTAGCGACAAAGTCACAAGCAATAGGTACAGAAAAGGGAGAGCGCATGTAACGAAACACATTAATAGTTAATGCATTTGCATGCAGGCCTTTTAAAAACTCATGAATATGAATTCCCGTCATATCAGCCATATAGGTAATGCTGAATTTCAAATTTCGGGTATTTAGCAATTGACATGATGCATACACGACCGAAAAGCAATGCAAGACCTGAATCAAAAATGAAATGACTGTGTTCTTTGACAATGCGTTCCCATGATGGAAATGTGACACCATAACGTTTTGTTGGTTGTAGCTTGACGTAATGGAAAATGTTTGTTCTGAATGTACACCAGTCTCTCGCTCTCTCTCTCTCTCTCTCTCTCTCTCTCTCTCTCTCTCTCTCTCTCTCTCTATATATATATATATATATATATATATATATATATATATATATATATATATATATATATATATATATATATATATATATCTATAAATAGAAACATAGACAAGCAAGTCATACTGTCTTTCCCTTAATTCGTCTACTGGCACCATTCCCCGGAAACTTCCAAACCTTTATGAATTTCTTAGCAATACAAAACACATACATTAACAAATATAAATACATAATTTAATACATATAAATTTTGATGCAATGGAGCCACTAGTTGGTTCTAATTATTTCAATTTTTTTTTTTACTGAAGAGGGGGTGTGAGGTGATGTCATATGCGGATCCGGTTCTATTGAATGTCCGGTCATCGGTCTTCAAACTAATGATTTTTTTTATTTTATTTTTATTTTTGGGGGGGAAGGTTGTCAGATATATGCCAATGATTCACGTAGTAGAATCCAGCAGCCTAAACCTAATCTAGATCCAGAGAGAGAGAGAGAGAGAGAGAGAGAGAGAGAGAGAGAGAGAGAGAGAGACCGCTATCAACTCTATGCTGACAAGGCGACAAGGGCTGCCCATTATAAGTTTGATATGTGTCCCCGTTTCTGATAACACTGAGACACTGCAATCACACCTCGCGAGGTAGGAAAAGGATATACGGCCACACAAAGGATTAACGACAACAGAGTAAGTAGATTTACACTACCTATTATTATTATTATTATTATTATTATTATTATTATTATTATTATTATTATTATTATTATTATTATTCATAAGATGAAACCTTTTCATATCTAAGGAAGACTATTTTCCTTAATGCACACGTATGCAAGATGGTTTACCCATGTATCAAGGCTGAATGAAACTCTCTCAACATGTGGTTGTGATGACAAGGTAAGCAAGGCAGGTAGACAGATAGACGATCTCCGTTCGTTCATATCTTCTTAGGATGGTGTATCTTTGTTAACAAGTGTAACAAAAATTTACAGAGGACCTGCAATATTGGGCATAAATGCATAATGGTCTACAGTACATTCGTACTAAATGTGACTCTAACCTATTCAACCACACAGGAAGAATTCAGATGACTTGGTAAAACTTACAAACTGACAGAGAGCAGAACAGACCAAGAGATAAACTCCCTTCGGGTACATCTAAGCATTCTGGGCTACCTTTGTCCTCAGTCTATTTAAATCCCTTCAGCAAGCATGACAGACACATTTACGGACAGAAAGACAATACTCCTATCATGCACATCTTTGCATACTAATCTGTCTCTATACCAGGTTTGGCCAAAATCACTTCAAACGTACAGGAGTTGCAATGACAAGGTGAGTGTAACAATGACAAGGTAAGTGTAACGAGACAGACAAACAGACGAAGAGATCAACGCCCGACGAATGGACAAACGTCCAAACTCCGAGTCGATAACGGAGTAAAAATATCCGTTAAGTCAAAATTAAATCACCTTGCAGAATATACAGTCAGAATCTATCAGAAAACAATGTTTAAAACAACTCTTCGTAGAAATCTGCGACCAGAATTTTAATAACTCGGTTGCCTAGAAACGCCAAATTTCAAAAGGATTTGATACGTACTTGGAGACAGCTACCCATACCAATAATCAGACCAATAATATAAGCAAATATGTGTAGTTAACCTGATTGACCAGCGAAGGTCAGAACTTCAGGAGAATAATTATCTAACTGCCTCAAAATACTCATCGGAAAAATAAGATTAAATATCATTTTTAGAAGAGTAAACAACATTGACCAGAAAATGGCCAGAAGTATTGTGGATTTATCTATCAGCATTAATAATAATAATAATAATAATAATAATAATAATAATAATAATAATAATAATAATAATAATAATAATAATAATAATAATAATTAAATATTTTAAAAAGAGGAACCACGACTGACCAAAAAAGCTAAAGTATAGTGGAATTATCTTTCAACAACAACAATAATAATAATAATAATAATAATAATAATAATAATAAATAATAATAATAATAATAATAATAATTAAATATCATTTTAAAAAGAGGAACCAAGACTGACCAGAAAAAGGGCAGAAATATAGTGGAATTATCCATCAGCAATAATAATAATAATAATAATAATAATAATAATAATAATAATAATAATAATAATTAAATATTTTTAAAAGAGAAACCAAGACTGACCAGAAAAAGGCCCGAAGTATAGTGGAATTTTCTGTTAATAATAATAATAATAATAATAATAATAATAATAATAATAATAATAATAATAATAATAAATAACAATAATAATATCTCCAGCAATGTCAGTACAAACATTTCAAGGCAGCTACTGGCAGCCGGGATGATGTGCAGACATATATCTAAAAGGGGCGTTTAAACTAAGGCTCTGGAAGTTATGATTACACTTGAAGTTTACGCCGAGTTTGGACAGTTTAATAGAATTAATTCCAAAGATAATCAAGGTCAGAGACCAGGAAATGCGAGGGTACCCAAGTTTCCCCGGGGGACGATGAACGCACTGAACAAAGTTCCCGAGATATGAATAGTCTGAATGAAATTCCCAAGATATGAACAGTTTGAACACGCTTTTTTCATGGTTTGGTGTGAAGAAAATACAGATGAGATTAAGTGACACGATGAAAATACGGATGAGAGTAAGTGACATTTATGTTATTAATTAAAAAAAATATTCTGCCTTGGAAGATTAAAGCTGCAAATGGATAAATGCCGTCTAAAAAGAATAAGTCTTGAATCAATGAAGTGAATATTTTGAAGAATTGTTGAATGTGGAAAACAGAAAAAAGCAGAACTGAATGACGCAACAGTGGAAGGGATAAATGTAAGTTTATCAAAGTTTGTGAAAGTGATTGTTGAGGACGTACAAAGGGTCCCTGAGGTAATGAAGAATGGAAAGACACCGATAATTGATGAGATTACAAGTGAGTTGACGCTGTTTGGATGGTGAAAGAGTGACTGAGTGGCTCACCAGGATGTGTAAGTTATGTCTGGATGACGGAAAAGTTCAGGGACAATGAAATTACAAGGACATAACATTATTTAGTATATCACAAAAGGTGTTTGGTAAGATATTCTGACTGAAAAAATAAAGCAGCAATACTTACAGGGGAGGGACAGTTAGGGTTTACAAAAGGAAGAGAAGAAAGGTTGAGGATCAAACGTTTGTTATAAAACAATTACACGAGAAGTTTGGAAATAAAAAAAAAAGCAATATATAGCATACACCGACACAGATAAGGATTATAACAGAATCAACAAGGAAGCAATGTGGTGGTCAGAGAAGCTGCTGTGAGCAATAAAAAGCTTTTCTGACAGATAAGAATTTGATTAACAGAAGAGTGATCGGTGGGATGTGAAAATGAGGCTAAGACAAAAGTGTAATATATATTTGGAGGGAGTAATGTAAAGAGTCAAAGAAAGGACAGAAGATGCGGATTCAGATTCGTGGGGCAAGAAAACTGATCACGATTGGAGTGTGAAATAGCTGATGTTTGCAGATGATACTGTACTAGTTGGGTTAGTGAAGAGAAACTGCAGAGAGTAGTGGAAGAATCTGAATTGTTTTCATGAGGAAAGGGTTGAGTAAATGTGAGCACGAGGTAAGTTTATACAGGCAAATGGACATCAAGAAAAACAAACTAAATCTATAGGAATTCCTTCCATCAAAGAACGCAAAAGGTTAAATATTTAAAGGAGACTGTAAATATAGAGGTACTTACCAAATTCCGAGACATGTCTAATGGTATTTACTTTGTTTCTCAGTATAAAAGGCGGCTTATAAGGACTCAAGAAGGAAACTGTCAACTTTTTTTATTGTTCTAATTCCCAGCCAAACACAAGTGGGGATCCAAATAATAATTATATAGGGAAGGTGGATACGATAATGTCGGTCATCTGACAGCAAGGCAGTGGGAGCATAATGCATGTGCAAACAGTATCAACAGCAAATAAAAAAACATAGATAATCTAGCAAAGAGTAATAATAAATGCACTGGACTTGCATGAATGATTATACAAGAAATAAACGTACACACACACACACACACACGCATACACATACATATTAATGTTAGTCAGTCATCAGTATCCATACCCAATGCACCGATTCCATACATTTAAAAAATATTTCCACAAAAGGAAATATTCATCGATGCATAACATTCAATTTTTCGAAAGCCCACCACCGGCAATTAATCATATTATTAGTCACATGGTATGTTATGGATATAAGTGCATTTATTAACGCATAAATTCATAACTGAATTACGGTTTTCAATGAACAAGTGGTAATTAATACAGATGCTTTAATGCAATTGACTGGGAGACCGCTCGCCTCCAGGGACGTAGGGAGGACACGCAGATTTTAGCTATTTTTTTTCTTTCTGGTTCTTTTATCTGTGTGTTTATATGTATGTAATTTTTACGTACATATTTGTGCATATACATACAATCATATCCATGTGCATGTGTGTATATATACGCACTACAGATTTACACATGTAAATAATCTGCTTGTGATATATAAGTGTGCATATGTGTGTATCTATATATGTATATTTCTATTTATGTGTATGTATATAATGTATACTGTATATACATACATATATACATATAAATATAAATATATATATATACATATATATACATATATATATATATATATATATATATATATATATATATATATATATATATATATATATATATATAAACTGAAGCAATACACAATATCAGTTTAAGGACAATAGACGTAATTGCAAAATTATGTGATATGATACAGAGTTGCTAACGGCGATTCGAATATATGATGTTTGCAGCTATCACACTAAAGACTGGGGATAGTGAAGAGAGACTGCAGAAACTAGAGAGAAGATATGAGTGTTTTTGAGAGGCTACGCCTGAAAATAAATGTGGGCATGATTTACGGCACACAGATGGAGAATGGAAGCAGTTAATTCGTGTGATACTTTGGAGTAAACATGATGTATGATAGTTGGAAAAAGAAGAGGCGTGTCTCAGAATCAGTGAGGCAAGAAGGCTGCAAGGAGTGAGGAAAAGACTGGGAGAAGGGACGAATACATGAAGAGATTACTGAGGCAACTCTCCCTTAATGAAGTGAATTATACATGTTGAATGAGATAAGGTTGAATCTGTCCAAAAGAATTCTTTGTATATATGCGGAAATTGGAATTGGAATATAAAATTTAGGCCAAAGGCCAAGCTTTGGGACCTAGGAGGTCATTCAGCGCTGAAACAGAAATTGACAGTAAAAAGGTTTGAAAGGTGTAACAGGAGGAAAACCTCGCAGTTGCACTATGAATCACTTGTTAGGAGAAGTTGGAAAGTAAGGTGGAAGAAAGAGAATATGAACGAAAGTACAGTAAAAGGAACGAAAGTGGTTGCAGTTAGGGGACGAGGGGACGCTGCAAAGCAACTTAAGTAATGCCCACAGTGCATTCCTGTATGACGAATTCAGTAACTTGGCCAAAGTTTCGTGACGATACCTGGACGTCCTTTGGGTAGAAACTTGCCAACTCGTCCCACCCTCATTTTTTTACTGTGTCGGTATATATTCCTCAGACAATTATTACACTGTTTTCTTTTTCCTTCCTAATCTAAATATGGTGAGGTGGATTGTCTGAATATATTCATCTTCCCTCGTAAAATGCTATGGCACTTAATGCAGTTCTGGTTCCCTTCCTTTTAATTAATTTCGATAGTGTTTATTTTCCTTTGTGATTTAAATATGGTGAGGTAGGTGGTTTGATTGTACTAATTTTCTCTCGCAAAATACATGGGCACTTAATACTGTTATAATTCCCTTTCATGTAAGTAATTTCAAATTTAAATGAGACGTGGCAGATGCTTTGTATGCATTTATCTCCTACCTCGAAACACCACGATATCTAAAATAGTCCCAATAAGGCTCAACAGAGACAGATAACCGCCTCTGAAATTGTTTGTGCGCAGTCAACGACTACACACGTGTCGTCGAGGAGGTAAAAAAAAATACTAAACGACTACACACGTGTCGTTGAGAAGATGAAAAACTAAACGACTACACACGTGTCCGCAAGGAGATAAAAAACTAAACGACTACACACGTGTCGCCTAGGAAATAAAAATCCAAACGACTACACACGTTGTCGCTGACGATAAAAAAGCTAAACGATTAATAAAACAAACGACTACACACGTGTCGCCGAGGAAATAAAAAACTACTACACACGTTGTCGCTGACGATAAAAAAGCTAAACGATTACACACGTGTCGCCGAGGAAATAAAAAAAACACACGTGTCGTCGAGGAAAAAAAAAAAAAACTACACACGTGTCGCTGAGGATAAAAACTAAACGATTACAAAAAATAAAACTAAATGACTACACACGTGTCGCCGAGGAAATAAAAAAAAAACTAAACAACTACACACGTGTCACTGAGGATAAAAAACTAAACGATTACACATGTCGCCGAGGAGATAAAAACTAAACGACTACACACATGTCGCCGAGGAGATAAAAAACTAAATGACTACACACGTGTCGCCAGGAGATAAAAAAAAACCTAAATGACAACACACGTGTCGTCAGGAGATAAAAAAAAAAAAATCAACTTCACACGTGTCGCCAGGTGATAAAAAAATAAACGACTACACACGTGTCGCCGAGGAGATAAAAAAAACTAAACGGCTACACACATGTCGCCGAGGAGACAAAAAAAAAATAAGTGTGAACTTCCAATGAATATATTCCCCGTAGAAACAATGGGAGTTTGATAGGGCACCGTCAGGAGAGGAAAAATCTCGAAACAGTCTCTAATTACCAAAGTTTCTCAAGACCTCTCTCTCTCTCTCTCTCTCTCTCTCTCTCTCTCTCTCTCTCTCTCTCTCTCTCTCTCTCTCTCTCTCTCTCTCTCTCAGTAATACAAAGGTTTTTTGAAAACGACCAAACCACGTTCTCAAAATTATCCAGCTTCTTTCAGAATGATAAGCAAATTATTCAAACACAATTAAAATGAAAACAAAAAATTGATAACTTATAATACAAATAACCCAGAAAACATTTATGGGCAAACTAAAAGATAACGCATAAATATTTATGACCCATAAAACATTTATGTACGAATAAGCTTTATTAGTATTAACCACACTATAAAAATGCAATGCAATAAATTAAGACTACTTCCAAATATACAGCATTAATTCTCTATATATACAGAAAGAAACGATGGTCAATTATGAATATGAAATATTAATAAATCTATTATGAAGAGCAGGAGGTTATTACGATGACGAATCAATGATCAAAAGATTCCGTGGTACAAAGTCGCTCCACACACTAACATATCGTCACCGAGAAGGGCAAAGTAATATATAGAATCAACATATTTATCCATATATACACTTATGTATCACACGCTGATGCACACTGACCGCCGATACTACAGGGGGTGAATTATCGTCCCAGAGTAACATAGATTCGCTCCTAATTTATGATACAGATTCTATCCCCATTAGGAGAGAGGTAAAGAAGGGGCCAAAACCCGTAACATATCAGGGGGGCCAATGAATAAATTTGGAAATAGAGTACTTTTCCAAAGGAGAACTAAAGGGAAATTCTTTCTTTCCCTCAGTGGAAAAGGCATGAAAAGCTTGAGCTTGCTCTCTCTCTCTCTCTCTCTCTCTCTCTCTCTCTCTCTCTCTCTCTCTCTCAAGAAGAGGAAGGGATGATATATGAGGTTGGAGCATAGCAGAGGAGGGGGTGGGATGGTGGGGAATGTGACAGGGCCAGGGTTGTGGTTAGGGAGGGGAGGGGGTAGGACCAGGGTGGAAGGGTGGGGAGGGGGTGAAAAAGAGACGAAAAGCGATAAAATGAATCGAGGATTTGAAAGTAATTTCGCCAGACGATTGGAATGGGCTCTTGCATATTGATCCGGTTTGAAATGACTTGACCCAAGATCGAAAAAAAAAGTGTCTATAAAAAAATGTATATCGCTCATTATTATTGCTTACGCAAAACCGTGTTCTAGCGGCAGCTAGAATTAATTTATGGAATGAGAAAATTAATTAAATGTACAGCAAAATGCAAGCGACGTGCAATGAAACTTCAGCAGCGGTGGTGATTTTAGTGTTACTTCATCTTAGGTTAGTATTTTTATTAGTGTGCTGTACTGATTTGCATATCAGCACAGTTCCCGTCACTGCTTGCATATAATTGGTTATATTTTCGTTTCTAAAAAAATTTCAGTTTTAAAGATTAACAGGATAGCCAGAATACATAGTACAATAGCAGACATTACTACTTAACAGAGTGCTTTCGACATTTCATTACCGTTCCCAGCGTGAGAGTTGTTATTTATAAAAATTACATAAAATAAAATTAAATAGAACACTTCAACATACACAATGTTGCAGAGTTAAAAGTACACAATAAGTAAAATAAGTGAAATTATACAAGTAAGAAACATAAAAATAAAAATTAAAATAACTGAACATTAAAACTCACAAAAACGCAGTGACTAAATAGGGTCCTACAAAGTAGACGAAATCATAAAAAAAATATATGATAAACACAAAAATATATATATATAATATATACACATATATCTCTACATAATATATATATACATATATATACATTTATACATATATATATATATATATCTACTATATATATATATACTGTATATATATACATATATATATATAAAAATAAAATATATCACAATACAAAACTCGAATACAAAAAACTTTGGGACGAGTTGAAATCTGAAAGTTAAACTCCTCAACAAGATACATTGGAATTAGCTAAGACTCCGTAAGCACCTGTGCTTACAATATGAAATTAACCATTATGCAAATTAAAACTGAAGTTTAGCGATTTTCACGTCCAAGGAAAATATTTCCAAAGGAGAAGATAAAAGCACAAAAACGTTTATCCCCTAAATCCACAATTTCTTGGATATTGCGCCAAGTTTGAAATCTATTTAGGACAATTTAGTTTCTAGAAAGGGCAAAAACTTAAACTACGTACACTATTTTTTACAATTAGGTAAGTATAAACGGATGCTGTGGTAATCTTGATTTTAAAAGCGGTTTGAGATACTGTGAAAACGATCATTTTTTTGAGATTCTGGTTTTTATTTCTTACCGAATTATCCCGAATTCTTTCCACCCGAAGCTTTCCCCAAAGTAAAGTATATTTCATAATGTTCAAAATAAAACTCGGAATAAAGAAAACTGGCAGTTCATCAAACTCTCTTATGTCAACGAGTCGGAAAATCTTAGCAAAAGTTAACCTGATATCAGCTATATAGGTTCGTTTCCGGCCCTAATGATGCCCTTAGGGAAAAGCTTTTGTGTATAGAAAAAGGACCTTTGTTCTAAAAATGATAAAACTTGTTCTCGGAATATACACAAGCTTTGTAAAAACTATAATCAGTCTGATGTAGAGGAAACTGGTAGGCTCTTGGAAATCAAGATGGGGAACACAGAAGGAAAAGATGAAAGCAGATTTTGCACCTTGTTTGCAGCAAAATGATGTAATGAACTTTGTAAACACCAAAGTATTCACACATCAACGTTAGATTATCTCAAGGCACCTTGTTGAAAAGCGTCCCATTAGTTTTTATATAAATCTTTTTTTATCAAGGTTCCTATCATAAATAAAAGAATATCAATCAAGAAGCAGTCCTAAGCATCATTTTTCACGAGTTTACTAAAATGAAAAGACTTTTAATAGAGTGATTCCATTCCAAGCTGCTGGTTGCAAGTCAAAGAAAAAAACGCATAAAAACAAAAGAAGGTTCAAGGTAACACATAAAAAAGCAGAAGCCGTAGTTAAGGAAGTATAGGCAATGGAATACAGTATTTTCTAGTTGCACTACGACCTATATATATATATATATATATATATATATATATATATATATATATATATACATATATATATGTATATATATATATATATATACACACACGTGTGTTGTATATGTAAGTATATGTGCCGTATAATATAAAATTATGCATATGTATGTGTATATGTATATATATATATACTCGTATATATGTATGTGTATGTGTGTGTGTGTGCCTGTCATGAATGCGTACACACACACACACACACACACACGCAAGCAAATGCAGTGACGTACCTACGCCCACACAAGTAAACAGAGAAAGGAAAGGATCCCTGTCTAAATGGGAGACCCCGAGAAAGAAGAGAAAAAGAAACATAACAATATCGTATGGCGTAATGGTAATATTCGAGAAGCCCTAATGGAAGATATTAGTAGCACCACAATGGAAGACGAAAATAATATCGTAACTTTTCGAAGCGCTTATCGCGCGTCCGTTTTCACGATACGACGTCCCGGTATAAAAGGCAATATCATTGGCAATAGAAGAAAGAGAGCAATAACTACAAAATAACGTAACGATAATTACGATCCATCCGTCGCTTCTCATGGGAGTAGAGGGATCGCTCGATAATGAACGACGATAACACTGAATGGATGGTTTTGCTAACGCAATGGAACATGAGTTTAGGCCAAAGGCCAAGCACTGGGAACTATGAGGTCATTCGGCGCTGGAAAGTAAACTGGGAGTAGGTAGGTTTGAAAGGTGTAGCAGGAGGGAAACCTCGCAGTTGCACTGTGAGGGTGGATAGCAAGATGGAAGAAAATTAATATGAACGGAGGTACAGTAAAAGGAACGAAAGGGGTTGCAGCTAGGTGTCGAAGACACGCTGCAAAGAACCTTTGATAATGCTTACAGTGCACCCTGTGAGGTGCACTGACGGCACTACACCGGTACGGGGCTATAATACTAATGTTACTGTTAATATTATTAGTATTACTAATGTTACTGATAATAATACGACTGACGATAACAATAACGATAATAATTATAATTTATCTTCAGCACCTCTAGCGCCGTGTGACACAAAGGGCCTCGTGAAATTCCGCGTTTTGCTGATAAAAAAGAGCATAATTTGCATATTCTGAGTTTATCTATTAAAAAGTCAAAACATTATGACGATGCAAAGCTTTCACTGCAGATTAAATCGGGAGAGAATATGTACATTAATAACCAACATAATAACGACAATAACAAAATCAGAAATATTATATATATATATATATATATATATATATATATATATATATATATATATATATATACATTACATATATGTATATAATTATATTAATATATAATATAGGTATAAATAATAATAATAATAATAATAATAATAATAATAATAATAATAATAATAATAATAATAATGAGAGACTTCATCGGAGCGAAACCCAGTAAGAAGAAAAGCTCTTATATATATTATAATAATAATAATAATAATAATAATAATAATAATAATAATAATGAGAGACTCTTCATCGGAGCGAAACCCAGTATAAGAAGAAAAGCTCTTTCGGGGTCCGATTGCATGTGACCGAAATCCATTATTAGAATTCTAATAACGGGAGAAGGTTGGATTTAGCCACTCCCCCGTTCCCCAAAAGCCCCTACGTATGGGAGACCAGGACGCCAACCACGACGATAAAGGTACGTAGTGGCGATGGTGGGGAAATAATCATTTAAAACAAACAATCATTTAAAAACTATTTTAAAACTATGGTCTTGGCTGTAAGGAGGCTGTGAGAGGAGTTTCGTTGCTTTTGGAAATGAGCTGAACTGGACTGAACATAGAATTTAGGCCCAAGGCCAAGCACCGGGACCTATGAGGTCATTCAGCGCTGAAACGGAAACTGACAGTAAAAGGTTCGAAAGGTGTAACAGGAGGAAAACCTCGCAGTCGCACTATAAATCAATTGTCAGGAGAGAGTGGAAAGTAAGATGGAAGAAAGAGAATATGAAAGGGGGTAAAGTAAAATGCAGGAAAGGGGATGCAGCTAGGGGCCACAGGCGGGCTGCAAAGAACCTTAAGTAATGCCTACAGTGCACAGCATGAGGTGCACTGACGGCACTGACGCCCCCCTACGGGAGCTTTTGGAAATGGAACTACTGTACAGTCTGTGGATTTTTCCTTCTGAAATTGACAAAGAAAGACATAGACATATCATTCTGAAAACAGCCTGTTTATTCCAAGAGAGAGAGAGAGAGAGAGAGAGAGAGAGAGAGAGAGAGAGAGAGAGAGAGAGAGATTCAATCAGTGTATGACAATTTATAAACTTCACCTTTAGACAGTTTATAAAGTTCATCCTCAGAGAAACTTTATAAACTTTAACTTCTGGTACTATAAACTTCATCTTTACACGTTTTATTAGCTTCGCCTGTAAACAATTTTTAACTTCATCTTTAAACACCCTATAAACTTCAAGAACTTCCTACAGTCATGTGGGTTTGAAGTCATTTAGCATTCCTCCTCTAAAAAGGAAGGTCTTACCATCACCTACTATATCTGATCCATTAATATCCATTAAAATAATTTCCTGCAAAGCCACAGTATCTGAACATTTCAAAAACTGACACAGAATGTGATAATGAATGTAATTAAAAATGTGAGTCTGAAAAAAAAGGAACAGAATTCCATGCAGGAAGAAGTGGGCGAAAATGGTTAAGGTTTAAATGCCACAATGAAAATTCATAAGGTTATGAATATATGAATATTTCAAAAATGAGGTCACTGGGTCCACAGGGTTATTTGCGGGCGTAGACGCATGAGAATGAAGGAAAGAAGTTCATGAAGAAATAACGGAATAACAGGTCCAACAAAGGAAAATTAAGAAAGAGTACAGTTCTATGGTATAATACAAGATGTACTCAAAAGGATAAATAAAAACAGCCAATGACAAAAGGTGACAAAAAGGAGCGCAGTTTAATGAAGGCTTATGGATGGAAATTTCGGGAAGTACTTTCGGGAAAAAATTGTACTGGAAATGAATAAACACAAAGAAATAAATAGCCCTTCGGATAACAAATACGTATGGAAAGAAGCTGCCTGAGAATGTAGCCTTAGGACAATGAGAGTGAATATTAGAAGAGTTGTTGAAAGTAAAGGAAAGATGAGAAGATACTTATATGCCGGAAAGAATGTTTAAAAGAACTGGAAAGTGAGGAACAAGGAAGGCAATAGAAAAGAAGAAGAATGTAAAGTGTCAGGAGTTGATGGGATAACAATGAGAAGCTATGCTATGGTATGATGGTCATAGAATAACTGAGTGGCTGGCCATAGTGAGTAAGGTATGCCTGCATATAGGAAAGTTCCCATAGAAATGGGACAGAAAGGCAGTAATATCCGGTAAGCAAGAGCATATGCATGAAATATGTGAGTGGCTCTGTTCATTAATGAGCCCTGGGTGTAGATACGCAGAGAAGCTGAAGCAGAGAAAGCTTTCGACGCTGTTGGTTCATCCTTGATTCAGCAAAGTATTAAAGAAACACTGACTGAAGACTTGAGTTTTATACGCACTTGTCGTTGCGAAACAGCTATGGAATATTTGATAAACACATCTTAAAGCATTACCATAATGCCTACAAGCAAACAGCAGTAAAAGCCTTCCAGTTTACAGTACGAAGCATATGCTATACAAGTCCTTTGTTCACCTAGCTCAATGTGTGACCAACAGAAAACAAGGAAGAAAAGAAGAGAGAGAGAGAGAGAGAGAGAGAGAGAGAGAGAGAGAGAATTCCAATTCATCTAAATGTAAATGAATCAGTAATTTCCTTCTTCCTCTCTCCTTTTTTTTTTTCGTTTTTATTGGCACTTCCAGAATACCATCAAGTTGCGGCTTGGATCTACTTCACTTCTCTCCCTTCCCCCCCTCCCCCTCCCCCTCACTCCCTCTGCCGAACTCGCTCTATACCTCAGGAAAAGGAGAAAACAAGGTCTTCTCGATCGTTCCCCGTAACCTTTGTTGATTGCAGAAGACTCTCTCTCTCTCTCTCTCTCTCTCTCTCTCTCTCTCTCTCTCTCTCTCTCTCTCTCTCTCTCTCTCTCTCTCTCTCTCTCTTCTCTCTCTCTCTCTCTGTAAGCCCATCTATACTAAGAGCTGTACATACTGTACATACAAGTGATATATATAGTGTGTATATATATATATATATATATATATATATATATATATATATATATATATATATATATATATATATATATATATATATATATATATGTGTGAATATGTATATATATTTATAAATATAAAAGTATAAAAAGGTTAATGATCAAAAGACTCTCAGAAAAAGGTGTAAATAGAAAGATGCTGTCTAAAGTGAATGCGAATGCAAATCAAAGATGAGGGAGAATTTTGCAGATCTGCTGAATGTACATAATAAAACAGAAGCAGAGTTGAATAACACAAAGGTTTATTATAGGTTAGAGAACGCCTGTGAAAGAGACTGCTGAGGATGTGAGGAGGGACATTCAGACCCCAGAGTTGAAAAGAATAGAATAGAATATAGAATATAGGCCAAAGGCCAAGTGCTGAGGCCTATGAGGTCATTCAGCGCTGAAACGGAAACTGACAGTAAAAAGGTTTGAAAGGTGTAGCAGGAGGAAAACCTCGTAGTTGCACTATGAATCAACTGATTGGAGAGGTGGAAAGTAAGATGAAAGAGAGAGAATTTGAATGGAGGTACAATAAAAGGAATGAAAGGGGTTGCAGCTAGGGGCCGAAGGGGCAGTGCAAATAACCTGAATGCCCACAGTGCACCGCATGAGGTGAACTGACGGCACTAACCCCCTCCGGTGCCCAGGAGATGAAGGAATTATGTAGTAGCGAGATTCTGCTGTACGATGGTGAAAGTGTGACTCAGTCGCTGACCATTGTGTCTATGGTATGTCTGGATACCGGAAAAGTTCCGTGGGAATCGCTGAGAGAAGCAACAGCGCAAACTTAAGGTAAGATTTAGCTTGACAGATGACAGAGGGACTAATAGAAGAAGAACATTGTGGGTTTAGGCATGGAAAAGGATGTGTGATTCAAGTTCTATTTTTTTGTGAAATCATTACGCTAGAGGTTTGAATGTACACCAAGAGCAGTGTATATTGAATATCTGGTCCAAGGGCAAGCTTTTGACAAAACTGATAGCGGTGCATTGTGGAGGGTGTTGAGGATAATTTTGTGGTGAAGGAGCTGTATTATTTAGGGTGGTGAAAAGGTTGTATGATCATCATCATCATCACCATTATTATCAATCCTATCATTATTAGCCATGCTCAAACCACTAACACAACCGGGATGGTAAAAGCCCAAGAGCTCCAACAGGGAAAAAATTAGAGGTAAAGAATGAATGAAATATGAGGGAAATAACCAAGAAAAACAACTGAAGATAAGGCAACTTAAACAACAAAACAAGACGTATGTAAACCTCGTCAATGAAAAAGTTTTTTGCATCTGGTCCGAATTTCTGAAATGCCAACGATTCGACTACATGACTGAGGAGGCCATTCCATAATTTGGTCGCAAACGCGACAAAACCTCTAGAAAAAAGTTGTGGCACTGAACTTCACAAAAGGAAAGGCAAAACTGTTAGAATTAATTGCGTGTCCAGTATACATTGCGTGGTGGCTCTTATTACCATGGAAGATCTTAATGCAAAAGATGATCAGAATTGTGAAAAATTTTATGAAACATGCAGTGAGCAAATCGATTATGCCAGAGATTAATACTAAAATCAGGCAAAAGAAATCCTATGGAAGTCAAGATTTTAGTTAACAATTCAAGATGCCAATCAACTGCCGAAGATCAAAAAGAGGAACGATATTCACAATAGGGCAGAATAAAAGGAACCGACTGGTCTGGTAAAAAATTAAGTCTGAAGCCAGTGTGTGTTATGCCTCCAAGGTTTTTTCATATCTTTCATGTATTGGATGGCACAAACCTTAAAGTCATAGAAATGATAACTGATGAAGGTGCAAAGCTGTTGAATAAGCTTTGGGTCAGGAATTGAGAGAGGAATGACTAATGTCTTCATGTGACACAACAGTGATTGGGCATAGTGAAGAGGAACTCCAGGAACTAATGAAAGTCTGAAGACGTTTGCAAGAGGACTTAAAAATAAATGTGATAAAGAAAAACGAGGTTATGAGGATAACTGAAAACCTGGAAGATGGAGCAATGAATGTTAAACTGCATGTCAAAAGAACAGAAACAGTTTATTCATTTAATTATCTGTGAGTAAAGGTATGGGATCATGGAAGGATGAGATAAGTAATGAGTTCAAAATGGGTGGGGAAGCTTCGGTGGCAGGGTATTCACAGTAAGCTAGTGTCTATTAAAACTGCAACGGAATGCACGACAAAATTATTGAGCCAACTTTCCTTTTTGAAGGTGAAATGTGGATGTTGAATTCGAATGAAATAGAAAGGGATGGAGCTTTTCAGATGAATTCTAAGCGTAGCGCAGAAGCGTAAGAAATATTGGAACACTGAGATATGATATGTTGAAACAGCGGTAAAAGGATTAGCATAGCTGAAAGAAAGAATCAGTGTTTTGAGATAGTTCGGTCATGTGGAAAGAATGGAGGACAAAAGGTTGGTAAAAAAGTGTGTATATTTTCCAAGTGTAAGAGGGAAAGCAGAGAGGAAACCGTAGAAAATGCTGGATAGAAGGCGTGGTAAAAGTACTGTAAAGGAATAGCCTGTGCATACATGAAGCACAAGAGTGCTTGCATAGTGAGGTGAGTGGCGCAGAGTACAGGAGGGTTCACTGCGCTGCAAATGAGCCTTTGAATATGTATATGAAGCGGATAATATTGTGGAAGTTTTCTGCAGTCAAGTGTGAATGCAGCAGTGTCCCTTATTTTACATGAATACATGAGTATGTGTATCTGACAGTCTTTTCTTATATTTTATATAATGAATGCAACACACACCTATATAAACACAGAAATCCATCCAACTTCCTCTGACAACTTCATAAAAGTTTTTTCTCTCCA
>NC_089788.1:67635219-67665219 GCF_040412425.1 Macrobrachium rosenbergii | reverse complement strand
TAGTTAACAATACAGCAATAAAAACGACAAAGATTTTCATACGCAACCTTGCGTATATGTATGTTTGAACCTTAAGCTAACTTGAGCTTACTGCATTTCATTCGCTCTGTCGCGTAAGATCTTCAATCGGTGTAAAATATAAAAATACAGGTTCTATCACCTCGTTATCTTGTATTCTTCCTCAATTAACTGTGTCCAAGAAAGCGTAAACACCTCGAAGCTTCAAAAATGGCCACTCCCGAAACGACAGTTTTAACATTTATTTTTTATAATATAATGAATGTTCCTTAGATGTTACCATTCCCCCTTCCCTTTCCAAAACTTGATCCAAGGATTTTTTCAGAATTCTTTCATTTTTTAAAAGCCACATTTTTACATAGTTGGGAGTTGTAAAGTTGTCATCAAAAATAAGTATAAAACGAACTACGCAATATACATTATCGTTGTCATCAAAAATAAGTATAAAACGAACTACGCAATATACATTATAAAAAAATAACAAAGTCCACCACCATAACAATAACTTCTTAACTCCAATTTGTTCCTAAATCAAAACCCTTTCACTCGATTTCCACAATGCCATAAAAGGCCCCTAACTCCTCCATACGGTAACGAGTTGAGTTATAATTGACACAGCACCAAGTTTTGCTGTAAAATCTCTCTACTGAATTGTAACTTTTACTTTCATCGATGAATTTTCTTTTGCGTCCCAAGTCTGAGGGTTTATTTGGCTGGTAGACACGGGGATTGTATATGCTGAGAATGGAGAAAATCATATGTACGACCAATGTTCCTATCTAAATGAAGGTGATATTGATGTTGCTCTAAAGAACGTTCTTCTTCATTAAAAATTTTCGAATGTACCATACAAATCCTGTAACTAATTCCCTGAACAATGAACCTATACCCATTTAAATAGCAAAGTTAATTTCTTGAACACCAACTTACCAAACTTGGCAACTAATATTTGTTGTTTGTGAAACCGTAAAAGTATAATAAATTTTTCTTAATTAAAGTACAACAAAATTTCAAAACAACTACACTGAATAACATAGCTAAATAGCTTTATGCAATGGTCAAATTAATTAATCAGATTAGTTCTATCATTTAAAAAGGCTAAATATTAGCCTTTAAAAATCCAGATTTATAGAACTGCTCTAAGCTTACCACAGTAATGATACAAAGAGTTCAGAAGCATTCACTAGCCCTATTCACACACGAAAATGTTATCCAATGTGACACTTTAAACACACCACCATAAGTCACAAACGAACATATTACTCCACATGATATAAACACATCTCTACATTTCACACATGAAAGTTTTAACCATAGCGACCACAACGACCAGTTCCGTTAAATCTTCAAACAGGCATCTACGGGGAATCTTCTAAATTGTATAAAACAGACATCTTCAAACTAGCAAACACTTCTATGCGACGCAAAGCCCACAGATATGACAAGCCACGCTTGTTAGAGCCAAGCCCCAACCCTCAACCCCACCCCTTTCCATTACCATCAATCCAGGATAAACCCCACAGAGCGAAAGAAAGAGGCCGGGCGGGCGGGGGGTGGGGGGCTAGTGAAAATAAAAAGAGCAGTTGATAAGGATCATTCCACCACAGTTCTTGAAAAGGGAAGGGGGGGGGTGTTTGAGGTGGGCAACACCCGCAAACATGAAGACTTCTCCCGAGGATCGACAGTCTCTCTCTCTCTCTCTCTCTCTCTCTCTCTCTCTCTCTCTCTCTCTCTCTCTCTCTCAGGACCCACGAAAATATCCAGTTACTGTTTGAAGAAAACCCAGATTAATCGTTTTCCCCTTTTTGCATCCATGAACTTTCTTCTGCCGTTAGGACGACAAAATGAACGAAATGACAAGATAATCCTATAACAACGCCATCTCATCAAAAAGAGATCAATTACGCTGGATATGAAGGAGTTGGATGGGCAAATTACCTTTTAAATAACCGGAAGATAAAAAAAAAATAATTTTGCAGGAGCTTTTGTAAGAGGTCACAAAGATTCTTCGGATAAATAAGATGTAGCCCTTGGGGAAAAGAAAACCTAACCACTCAGATGACATATGATGATTTATCTAAAAAGTTAACCAACTTAAAATACAAATAACCACACACTCGACTTTCATTTCCTCAGTACATACACTTTATATAAATTGAACCATAATGGTACAGCCAATTTTAAGAAAACCCCTCTCAGAAAATAATATTACCATTTGCTGTCGTTTCCTTTTATAAACTGCAGACATATCCATCTTGTCTGCCACATTCAACATTAAGTGTAACTGCACCACGAGGAAACCATTATTTATGGAAAAGGGGAAACTATTCCTGCCGCGGCACGGGTACTAACTAATGGCTGGAAAAGACAGGAAGGGAAATATACGATTACAGAGTACTTAAAGGTACTACCAGCCTCCCATTACCTGCCCCAAGACGCTCCGTTTTTTATTATTATAACCCGGAAGTAGAAAGCTTTTATCACCTCGTTCTTCTCTGAGCCAAGCCACAAATGGACGAGGTTTATGTGACGTTTGCCTTTGTACCTTGTGCTTTGTTTAATGAACATTTACGGCTAACGTATTCTTTCTTGTGGAAAATAAACGCAAATAAATTAATATGCAAAAGGATCTCCTCTTACAACAACGCCAGTATTTGTAAAGGAAAGTGACACTTACTCCATTCTCACACTGAACGTAATTAAGGATCATAACTGGAAGAAATACAAACTTTATGATAATGCAATTATTCATAATTACATATTTATATACTTGATTCATGCTTTTAAGAATACATAAAACAAATATACTCTACATGATGTGAATAAGTCTCAGCTATCTGAGACTTACATGCTAATCGAATTTCAAGCAAGAGAATTATTTCGTTGGGATGTGGTTGGGATTTCACGTTAATCGGTCAGTCACAAAATCGAACTTGTTGGACTATGATTCAAAGACTATACGTATTACAACGTCAACCTCTCTGTCTCTGTCTTTGTCTCTCTCAGTTCCTCGTTGGACGGGTCGGTATAGTTCTCGGCTAGCACTCTGCTGAGCCCGCGTTCGAGTCTCCGACCGCCCAATGAAGAATTAGAGGAATTTATTTCTGGTGACAGACATTCATTTCTCGGTATAATGTAGTTCGGGTTCCACAATAAGATGTAGGCCCCGTTGCCAGGTAACCAATTGGTTCTTTGCCAAGTAAAATAAGTCTAATCCTTCGGGCCAGCCCTCTCTAGGAGAGCCGTTAATCAGCTCAGTGGTCTGGTTAAACTAAGGATAACTTTTCTCTCTCTCTCTCTCTCTTTAGTAATAAATCGGCCAGTCATTATCGGAACCTAAACAAGGAATACTCTGACATTTCTCATTTCCTACCTATCTTCTTACTCCAAAAACACTTACTCAAATAGCTTGAAATACCAACATACTACTTACATATGGAAACTGGAATGACATTCAATGTCACCAACTCTAAAAAAATACCTTCCAAAAGGAATGAATAAATGCACGAACAGTATAATTTCAGCAATCTGTAACTTTAAGCATCGGCAAAGACCACCAAACTGTGAATAAATCCACTCGTGCTAAGGAATGCACGAAAACACTACACTTGGGTAATCAATATTAAATATGAAAAAGGAACTACAAAAAGCCACATTTAAATCGTGGCTTATATGGTTTACAAAGCGAGAAGTATTTCATCTCGAGATTGGTCACCTTATGAAAATATCTATCAAGGCTATTCACCTGTCCCTGTTAAAACACAACCATACACATACATACACACAGACGAGCAAAAATGTAGCTTTATAGCTTCATAAGTTGTAATTAGGCCTAATTACGAAAATAATTGTAATTCTTTTGATCCGTGTTGGTTCTCAGCACAAACACGAAATAAAACACAGTTGATAAAAGATAAGCAACTTGCAAATCCAAACAGCCTAACCTTATAAAAAATATAACAATACACAAATGTCATTTATCTAGGCAAAACCACTACCTAGTTATTAATAATCTGTGAATCGTAATAAATCTGGATTATTACGTTGAACAGCCCCACAACATGAAGCATGAATGCAGTATATAAAAATGACTCATAACCATAAATTTCCATCAAACTTACGCCTAATTCATAAAAGCTATAGAGTATTCCCGGAATAAACTAACAGCGCTAGGGGAGGTGAGAGGACCAGATCTGCCTCCTGGAGTCTTACAATCCTGGTCGTTAGCTTAAACAGGTGTCAAATGTGCAAGTTTTCTAACATTTTAGAATCTTACTGCCAAAACTACACCAGTAACCAGTGCTGGTATTGGAATTAGAACATAAAATTTAGGCCAAAGCCAAAGCGCTGGGACCTGTGTGGTCATTCAGCGCTGAAAGGGATACTGAGGTAAAAACGTTTTAAAGGTGTAACAGCAGGAAAACCTCACAGTTCCACTATGAAATAATTGTTAAGAGAAGGTGGAAAGCAAATTGGAAGAAAATAAGTAAGAACGGAGGTACAGTAAAAGGAATGAAAGGGGTTGCAGCTAGGGACCGAGGGGACGCTGCAAACAACCTTAAGGTATGACTACAGTGCGCCGCGTGAAGTGCACTGACGCCACTACCTCACTATGGGTAACCAATGCTGGTGGCAATAATGACACCATGTGTGGTCGGGATTCTGTGACACGGCCTACAGGACTAGCACGACTCTGCTTCCCAAATATATTTAAACTTTAGTCCAAATTCTAATGACCTTGAGAAAGGAAATTTGGTATATTGAAATTTTACTTTGCATACCAGTGGTGATTGTTCTGTTTATAGCATTACCGGACTATTGGACTATTCTGAACTGGATAGTTTTTCAGGAATAATGAATATCTATTGGTATCCTTAAAAAGAGAGAATAAATAAAAAATAAAAAGAAACGCTAAATAAAAAAAAACAGCAAAAGAGACGGCCCACCGGAGTAGTAAAAACAGCAACCGCACTAGCAATAACAGCAAGCAAAGCAACAGCAGCAGCAACAACCAAACAGAACAACCCAGCTATGCAACAACCGCAGGAACAACATCGCCAACGAAGCACGGCGCTTTAAAGCAATTCCCTTCGCGCCCTGTACAAATTTCTCAAGGAAAAAGAGAGAGGCAGTTGCAGTATAATATACTGAAATGGAAAGGCGACTCATTGCAATATATAAGTCCGTAAGTTTGGCAACGAGTTTCGGCCCGACGTGAAATATTAAATTGCGTTGCATCTGCCAAAGTTCATGAATATCATTTGGCCTAAATTCCTATTTCTGAACTAGACTTACTGATGCAGTTCCAACTTACTTCCTTGTGTGCGTATGTGAGCTGTATTTCCGCTATTCCACACTAACAGAAATCCCTCAGCCTCTCTCTCTCTCTCTCTCTCTCTCTCTCTCTCTCTCTCTCTCTCTCTCTCTCTCAGGCTACCGTACTTTGTTCACTTAGATATGTTAATCAGATGAACACAAACTAAGCTGTTATTGGTGGATACAAGCAGAGAGAGAGAGAGAGAGAGAGAGAGAGAGAGAGAGAGAGAGAGAGAGAGAGAGAGAGAGAGAGAGGGGTAGGAAATCAATTTCGTTACGAGACAACATTCACTGGCCACAGTGTAGACATTTTCTGAATATGAAATGTTGTCTTTATTCAATTAACTTCCTTAAAGATGGGGAATAATTATATAATGGAAAATCATCAACATATAATAATCAAATCCTCAAATACTATTCATAAATCATCAAATAATTTAAAGATAACTCGGCTAGTTTCAATAGACTGGATCAAAAATTCCGCAGCCTAACTTGTACTAATTTTAGTTGAGGCTCTACTGATAAATATAGTGTGACAGTAAACTGTAGTTTTAAACTGACTGAAAACCTATTTTATTACAGCTACAGAAATGCACTTACAGATATGCAGCGATAATGGTAGGCCTAGGTTAGGTAAGGATTAGATTAAAGCTCTAGGGATAACAGGGTAGCTAATCTAATACCTGCTAAGACCTCCTATTTTATGTCAACATTAAGTGCAACGCATGACGTTCACCGGGTATCAGTTAGTAGAAAAAGGAATGCGGAAAACACTGGCAATAAAATCACTATCACCACTCACTTATAATATAAACTATCCGGCGATTACATTGATAGTGTCAATAACAAGAACGATCTCCCAGTTGAGAGTGTGAACTTGGGAGATCACACTGAAACTCCTGTTCCAGCTTACGGTACGATTCTATGGAGATAAAACACTATGGCAGCAGATTGCCGCCAGCCCCCCTCCCCCCACCACTCCTAATTTTAATTATTATAAGAATAAGTTATTTCATTACAGGTAAGATAATCATTAATATGCAATATACGTCAAAACATTATCGCTCTGAGATCTCATGTAGTGGTAGTAGAGAAAAGAGAATATTACATTCTAATTTACATATATAATATTGGAAAGCATCTTCTAAAACAACCTTAGACAGAAAAGGCAAGCAGTCATTTCTTCCCATTTAAGATTTAGGAACGATAACTCGAGAGACTTGTTAAAGGAAGACTACCATAACTAATTTTAGCTAACTTGGAATGACACTGTTCTTTCAAAAAAAAAGGACAAAACAGCTGCCAATTCCCAAACCAATAGGCATAAGCCCAGCTATTCCGTGACCAAGATTATTTGTTGCTTCCATCCTTATCGGCAATTTTTTTCGGTAAAAATTCTTTTTTTACTATAATGAAGAATGTTACCATCATATTTCCAAGGTTGTTGTCCCCATATCCTTTTCAATAACCTTGGCTGCGACCCACTTAATTCCACTGACCACCATGTTTCTATCATTCTCTTCCGACATCAACAGAGGCACAATTGGTGCCTGAGGAAGCAAATGATAAAAGTCCTTTGCCTGTGGCTAGCAATCAGAGCTTACCTGGCACAGGGGGCACGACATCCTCGGATTCAGCTCTGATGGAATGAAACATTAGCTTTTTGACTTTCTCCTACCTTTTTAAATTTCATTTGTTCAACATTTCCGGTGTGTCAGTAACAAAATCAATTAGACAATTAACATTTGTTAAACTTAATTGAAAAATTTAACAACTGTTATTCAAATTTGGTTTAATTTAATATAAAAATTCTTTATACGGAAAAATCATCAGTAAATTAAACACGGGTAGGAGTCGTTGAGTGCATACTTTCCATACTTAGTCTCTCGTTTTCTTAAATATATCTTTGTGGCGCTGATCTCCAAAGACCAAGCGCTGTAAATGACGTTGCTGAAGCCTATACGGTCATATAACTATCACGGTTTCCACAACGAGTAAAATGATGCTATACCCTGCGTCTGAACCAAACTACCTCAATCCATGCTGTTTATCCTAAACTAATTGAAACATCATATGTATATACAGACTAAAAGAAGACGTGTTTATGTGGTAAACAAAGTACTTAATCATCATCTCCTGTCATAATAGCTAGGTCAATACTGTCTGGAGATGTCATCTGTATACTGGTACTAAGGAGTTCGGTGTTTTTCCACCAGGGCACCAGTGCAGATGTAAAGTCCCCGCTCAACGGGTTTTCTATGATGGACATCCCGTTTTCTGCGGTGCCTTCACAGACGACCTAAGGTCGCACGTACACAATCTTATTAACATTATTGTGAAAATTGTATATTTATTACCTGTTCATTTGCTCTTGTACCACGTATATGTGTCACAGTATTTTTATGTCCAACCAGCTCTTGTTAATCATCATGTTTCTGTATGTACCTGTCCTGTTTTGTGTAAAGTAGTAGTTTGACGCCGCTTTATAAGCGGGTCGCTTCATCAATAAACCTACAGCTAACCAAATAACAGACAAACATCCATGAATTTGCAGGCTTCCTATGCTCCTACCCACCATCACGGTAACTCTAAAGAATCCATACCTTTAACCACCCACTCTCCTTCCCAATTCTTCAATCTGACACAACAGATCCGACCCAGACAACAAATCAAAAGCCATACCATTCATCTCTAGCTGCTGACTCTTTTAGAAACCACTCCCTCCCCTATCATTCCATCCACCTCAATCAACACCCAACAAATACACAAAACACATACAGACGCAAGAATTAGGACCGGACAAGGAATATGGCTTTAGATCACCCCGAGCTAGCATACTAGCTACCTGTGCCTACTACTCAATTCTTCTTTTTTCCATCTGTTGGCCTCTCCCACTAGCCAACACTCATTGCTATCATACTTTTATCCTCATCTGATGGGTACCTTAGGATTCAAAGAGGTTGCAACCTTGCCTGTTAAACCTTTTCACTTCAAAATCACCCCCACCAAAATCACTTTCATGCATCATAATAAAGTTTTCATCTAAACTACCCATCTCACAGACTCATCATCAACATAGAGTTACGGGCTGCTCTAGGAGCAAGAGCCCGTGCTGGCACAAGGCCAGCTAAATCTGAAACAACAACATCAATAAACCAGCAGTACCTGTCTACCTGCTCATTATTTCGCACCTCTCTCACACAGCCTTGCGGCCGTCTTGAAAAACCTGGGGACCACGAATATTAAGTGGGTACTTAGTGTGTACTTTGATTTTTCCTAGTTCACTATCTTTCTGAAGTATATCGTCTGCCTTTTTATTCTTCGGGAGAAAACAGAACAGCATTCCACAAGCAGGCAAAACATACTGGAAATCATTTACCCATAATTTTGTGCTTGTCAATTTAATGCCTTGTTTCCAGTAGAAACGCTTTCCCTGTGAACACGTCATAACTTTGACGTGTTATTATGGTGCAAAAGTGCAATGGCAACTTGAATTTTGAAATTGCAATATCATTAATCTTATATATCTCACATAATATAAAGTGAAAACAACCTTGTCCGTAATACTGTGAGCTTTGACTATCACGATTGATACTAAAAATATCTGCACGATAATCAGAAAACCAAAAGGCTAAGACGAAAAAATTAACTTAGCAGTTCGCAAAAAATAAGCACAGAGAAGAGGCAGCATCTAGTGACTGAACAATAAATATTTTTTAAGCCACTTTTGCTCATATTTTACAACATGCAGCCACACCTGCCACACTCACATAACATCCATACCCAAATGTAAATGCAATAAAGAGGAGAGAAGGTGCTGTACTGGTAACTACCAGCAACTCTGCGAAAGCGCGTCGCCGGAAGACAACAGACATGGCGCCGTTTGCCGTCTGGCCGCCGTTTGGGGCACTCCGGTACGGGTGGACTGTGGAAGCTAGGTGATGATGTAAAGAGAAAATAATAATAATAATAATAATAATAATAATAATAATAATAATAATAATAATAATAATACTTGCAGGTGAAAGCAGTACGAAAGGAGAACAATTTTCTGGATGACCAAAGATCACCCTAGACTTCTCACATCTTTTCTTTACCTAATTTCACCCTAAGTAAGGTCTGATTACCCTAAATTAAGTATTTTAACACAAAAGGGAAACAATGTTTGGGGATGAGAGGAGATTAGTGAAAGATACTACACAAGAGAGGCATAAGAAGAAGAACTTCACAATTTCACAAGGGCCCTTTGTATCACATGGCCTTGGAGGCGATGATGATGGTAACAGAAGCTGTCACAGACACAATACAGCTTGATTCGAAAGTGAGAATCTTCATTTTCATAAGTAGATTGAAATGTGGTGCAAAAGCTTAAAACATATACAATCACACAGTCGACTCTCTTTTCTTCAGTACATACACTAATACATTGAACCATAACAGTACAAACAGATTTAATATAACACCTCTAGAAAAAAAATATTACCTTTTGGCGTCGTTTCCTTTCATAACCTACTGACACATACATCTTGTCTGCCACAATAAACATTCAGCATAATTGCACCACAAGGAAACCATTATTTAAGGAAAAGGGGAAACTATTCCTGCCACGGCACGAGTACTAACTAATGGCTGGAAAAGACAGGAAGGGAAATATACGATTACAGAGTACTTAAAGGTACTACCTGCCTCCCATTACCTGCCTCAAGAAGCTGCGTTATTATTATTATTATTATTATTATTATTATTATTATTATTATTATTATTATTATTATTATTACCCGGAAGAAAAATCTTTTATCACCTCGTTCTTCTCTGAGCCAAACCAAAAATGGACAAGATTTATTGACTCGCGTTTCCCTTTGCAGCTTGAACTTATTTGCGGCTAACGTAATCTTTGTTAGGAACAGTAATTTTAGTACTGGAACATAAAATATGTAAATCTCTTTCCGTCTTGTTGCTTTCTTTCTTGTGGAAAATAAACACAAATAACAGCATGAATACAACAGTATCTCCTACTACAATAATGCCAGTATTTGTAAATAAAGTAATACTTGCTCTATTCACACACTGAACACACAGATAGTAACTAGAAGAAATACACACTGTATGATAATGTTATTATTCATATTTATACATTTAAAACTGCTCCATTCTTACACTGACACGCTTTTAAGAATAAATAACACAAATATACTCTACATGATGTGAATAAGTCTCAGCTATCTGAGACTTGCATGCTACTCGAATCTCAAGCAAGAGAATCATTTGTTGGGACGTGGTTCGGATTTCACGTTACTCTGTCAGTCCCAAAACCGAACTAGTTCCACTATGATATCAAAGACAGTACGTATTACATCGGCAATCTCTCTCTCTCTCTCTCTCTCTCTCTCTCTCTCTCTCTCTCTCTCTCTCTCTCTCTAGTAATAAACCAGCCATCATTATCCGAACCTAAACAAGGAATACTTTGACATTTCTCATTTCCTACCAATCTTATTACTCCAAAAACACTTTATCAAACGGCTTGAAATACTAACATACTGACATATGGAGACTGGAATGACAATCAAAGTCACCAACTCTAAAGAAATATCTTCTAAGAAGAATGAATAAATACACAAACAGACTGAAGTTCACCAATCTGCAACTTTAAACATCCGCAAAATCCACCAAGCAGTAAATGAATCCACTCGTGCTAAGGAATGCATGAAAATACTACACGTGGGTAATCAGTATTAAATATGAAAAAGGAACTACAAAAAGCCACATTTAAATCGTGGCTTATATGGTTTACAAAGCGAGAAGTATTTCATCTCGAGATTGGTCACCTTATGAAAATATCTATCAAGGCTATTCACCTATCCCTGTTAAAACACAACCATACACAAACAAACACATAGACGAGCGAAAATGTTGCTTTATAGCTTCCTAACATGTATGGTAATTAGGCCTAATTACGAATATAATTGCAATTATTTTGATCCGTGTTGGTTCACAGCACAAACACGAAATAAAACACAGTTGATAAAAGATAAGCAAATTGCAAATCCAAATAGCCTAACCTTATAAAAATATAACAATACACAAATGTCATTTATCCAGGCAAAAACGCTAACTAGCAGTTATTATTTATAATCTGTAAATCATAATAAATCTGGATTATCATGCTGAGTAGCCCCACAACATGAAGCATGAATGCAATATATAAAAAACACCCACAAACATGAAATCCATCAAAACTTATGCCTGATTCAAAAACACTACAGAGTATTCCCGGAATAAACTAACAGCGCTAGGGGAGGTGATAGAACCAGATCTCCCTCCTGGAGTCTTACAATCCTGGTCGTTAGCTTAAACTGGTGTTAAATGTGCAAGTTTTCTAACATTTTAGAATCTTACTGCCAAAATCTACACCAGTAACCAGTTCTGTTATTGGAATTAGAACAGGAAATTTAGGCCCAAAGCCGAAGCGCTGGGACCTGTGTGGTCATTCAGCGCTGAAAGGGATACTGAGGTAAAAACGTTTTAAAAGTGTAACAGAAGGAAAACCTCACCGTTCCACTATGAAACAATTATTAAGAGAATGTGGAGAGCAAGATGGAAGAAAATGAGTAAGAACTGGAGTACAGTAAAAGGAATGAACGGGGTTGCAGTTAGGGACCGAGGGGACGCTGCAAACAACCTTAAGGAATGACTACAGTGCGCCGCTTGAAGTGCACTGACGCCACTACCTCACTATGAGGTAACCAATGCTGGTGGCAATAATGACCCCATGTATGGTCGGGATTCTGTGACACGGCCTAAAGGACTACCACGACTCTGCTTCCCAAAAATATTTAAACTTTAGTCCAAATTCTAATGACCTTGAGAAAGGAAATTTGGTATCTTGAAATTTTACTTTGCATAACAGTGGTGATTGTTCTGTTTGTAGCATTACCGGACTATTGTACTTTTCTGAACTGGATAGTTTCCAGGAATAATGAATATCTATTGGTATCCTTAAAAAGAGGAAATGAAAAAAAATAAAAAGAAACGCTAAATAAAAAAAAAAACAGCAAAAGAGACGGCCCACCGGAGTAGTAAAGACAGCAACCGCACTAGCAATAACAGCAAGCAAAGCAACAGCAGCAGCAACAACCAAACAGAACAACCCAGCTATGCAACAACCGCAGGAACAACATCGCCAACGAAGCACGGCGCTTTAAAGCAATTCCTTCGGCCCTGTACAAATTTCTCCAAGGAAAAAGAGAGGCAGTTGCAGTATAATATACTGAAATGGAAAGGCGACTCATTGCAATATATAAGTCCGTAAGTTTGGCAACGAGTTTCGGCCTGACGTGAAATATTAAATTGCGTTGCATATGCCAAAGTTCATGAATATCATTTGGCCTAAATTCCTATTTATGAACTAGACTTACCAATGCAGTTCCAACTTACTTCCTTGTGTGCTTGTGTGAGCTGTATTTCCTCGATTCCACACTAACAGAAATCCCCCACCCTCTCTCTCTCTCTCTCTCTCTCTCTCTCTTAGATCTGTTAACTAGATGATCACAAAGCTCAGCTGTTATTGGTGGATACAAGCACGTTAGAGAGAGAGAGAGAGATTTGGAGACTCACTTCCGTTAGGAGACAACATTCACCGCCCACAGTGAAGACATTACATGTACGTGTTCACCCGTTCATGGGCTGAACATTTTCTGAATATGAAATACTGCCTTTATTCAATTAACTTCCTTACAGAAGGGGAATAATTATAAAATGGAAAATTACCGACATATAATAATCAATTACTATTCGTACTAAGTTGTTTCATTAAAGGTAAGATAATCATTAATGTGCAATATGTCAAAATATTATTTTTTTGAGGTCTGATTTAGCAGTAATAGAGAATATTGCATTTTAATTTACATATACAATATTGAAAAGCATCTTGTAAAATAACCTTTGACAGAAAAGGCAAGCAGTCATTTCTTCCCATTTAAGATTTAGGAACGATAATTCGAGACTTGTTAAAGGAAGATTACCATAACTAATTTTAGCTGTTGTTTCCATACTTATATGCAATTTTTTTCGGTAAATGTTCGTTTCCGGTCCGAACTCCAATTCCACATGAGGGCTAGTACCAAATACGGCGAAACAGTGATTCATCTGCACTTTTCGCCGTGTTTAGTACTAGTCCCTGGGGGTCAAATGTATTTTGCCGTCTTTAGTACGCATTCGGGTTGTTTCGGCCGTAAGTCGTTTCGGCAGTAAGCACGTTTACGTGCAAAATGGGCGCCGTGTTTAGTACCAGCCCCTTGGGGATGTACGTAAAACATGAAATAATAATGATAAATAACATAAACATAACGGTAAATACCATAAACATAACGTCTTACATTGTTTTGGATGTTACGGCCTAAAGTGACTTACGGCCGAAACGACCAGGACCGTTTAGTACTAGCCCCTGGGGGATCAAATGTCCCTAAGTGCATTTCGCAAAATTATTTACATATATTTTATTTTTTATTGTGACAAATATTAGTTTGGAAGAATTATGTACCTTGAATATTTTTTCATTTTTTATGAAGATTCAAAGAAATAATAAATAATCGAGTAGGGATGGTCGGACCGGAAACAAATCTTATCCCTTTTTCTTGGCATGACTCTTCGATAACTTTTACCACACAGAAATCATTGCCATTTATTCGAAATTTAGTGGTAATTAAAATCGGCTTTAAATAATAGCCTAAAACATCTTCCTAAGTGAGTGGTTTGGGGAAATAGGTCTAGCCTAGGCTACTGAACTACAGTTTCTTGTCCCCACCAATCTATGCGACAATTGGTTCGATGAAATCATTCATTAAGCCAAGATTTGTTGCACAAATTATACAACTATTTTTCACTTGAACAAAGTAAGTAAGTTGTTTTCACAGGTTTGGTTAGGGTGGCCATTTCCAAATTCCCAAAAAGGACAATTTTTCTTTTTTGCTGACACCACTTTTTAACCTAAATTAAACCTTAAAGAGGAGTTCAATTAAAATGTTGTAGGAGTTCAAATATAAAATGTTGTATAATATATATATATATATATATATATATATATATATATATATATATATATATATATATATATATATATATATATATATATATATATATATATATATATATATATATATAACTTGACTTGAGTGTTTAAATGTCAAATAGTGTATGAATAAAGTAATGAAATTAATTAATATTCAGTTTTTTCATGATGGAACAATTTAGTACATAACTAGGGCGAAAAAATTAACATTATTTCAGAAACTAAAGGAATAAGCAATCTAACGTTTGTATTTTGCCCCTTTTCTTGCCGCCTCTGGGAGTTTTCTGTTGGCTAGAGGTCTTTTGTACATGGTAGGGCACTCTTCTGAAAAGTTGTATTTATTTATATTTTTAGTATTAATATATATATATATATATATATATATATATATATATATATATATATATATATATATATATATATATATATATAGACTCTCAAAAAGCAGGACAAATTAGCGTCCTTCTTAAGGTGAAGCAGGACAGAGGACAGAATGCTCAAAAACTGGACTGTCCTTCCTAGCAGGACATCTGGCCACCCTTGGTTTGGTTAAGTCGTCGTGATATACCAAGACCATCAAGAAACAAGGCTTGTTGGATATGATGTAATGATGTGATGAAGTGGACGCTGTTGGTCCAAAGCTTGCGATTCTTTCTCTCGAGCTTCCTTCCCATACATCATTTCTCATGGTTCCGTTGTTTTATTTTTTAAGTGGAGCATAAAACTAACGTGGCATAATGAAGTAGCATGCCACGGGTATATCTTTGTGTATTTTATTGGACGAACTTACTATGATAAGTAGGTAAACTCAACACTAAGTTCACTGTAACAGGAATTTCACTTTTGCCTGTGAATAACATTACGATAACTAGCGCTGAATAATCCCTCGGATTCCAGTGCTTGGCTTCAAGCCTAAATTTGTAGGTAAACTCAACACTAAGTTCACTGCAACAGGTATTTCACTTTTGCCTGTGAATAACATTACGATAACTAGCGCTGAATAATCCCTCGGATTCCAGTGCTTGGCTTCAAGCCTAAATTTCATATTCCATTCCATTCCACATTAGGGTAACTTTCGACTGCAATATAAAGTCTGTATTCATCACACTGGAACCAGCGCTATGCCATGTCAGGAGCGCAAACAAACAGGCTACAGTTAGCTTTATCCAATAAGGTAACATAAGATAGGCCTGTGCAAGTATAGCCTACACCCAGGTATAGCCTAAGGAGGCTGTAGCCTGAAAAGGGATTCAGGTAGGTGTTGTGAGCAACAAGGTAAACTGCAATATAAAGAAAGACTGATTGAGCCTTGATTGAATTTTAGTAGGAATTCATATAAACTAGACTTAACAGAATCTAATATAGGCTAGCCTATGTCAAACAATTCCCAGTGTAGCCTATGTCAAACAACTCCCAGTGTAGCCTATGTCAAACAGCTCCCAGTATACCCTATGTCACAGAACTCCCACTGTAGCCCATGTCAAACAACTCCCAGATTCAATGCATATTTTAAGGAAATTTCACTAGGCGACCAGATGGATATTATGATCTGCAATATGGGGAATACTACACTACTACTGCCGAGCGCTGTACGTGCAAAGCATAAAGCTAGGTGGTCTGGGGTGAGTGCTCCCGCAGCGGGGTCCAGGGCAGAGCCATGGAAGCTAAAACTTTTAGTGGGATTTCAAGGCAATAAAACACATTTCCATTATCAAAATTACAACTACAGATCCTCAAAATTTTATTATTAAAGAGGATAATTTCATGCCCAAACCCTGCCACAAAAATCTGATAGCCAACCTTTGCCCTTGCCCTCCCTCACAAAATTTATTACAACTGTTGTAACTTTTCCATTTCTTAATAATTCCTGTCAATTTTAGGGATTTGTCTGGTCGCCCAGTAGTCAATAATTCTTCTTACTTAGTGACAATTTTTCTTCATTGGGCAACCATTTGATCCCCAGTTATAACGTTAAAATATGCACTGCCCAGTGTAGCCTAAGTCAAACAACTCCCTGTGTAGCCTATGTCCAAACAACTCCCATTGTAGCCTACGTCAAACAACTCCAATTGTAGTACATGCCACAAAACTCCCAGTGTAGCCTATGTCAAAGAACTCCCAGTGTAGCCTATGTCAAACAACTCCTATTGCAGGACTTAGCAAGAGCTTTGGAAATGGCACAGACATAGAAGTTATAGGTTCATCACAAGTAGAAGTACAGTATAGCAATCAGGAAATGGGTAAGTTACCATTGCTGATAGTCAAAGGTAAGGGACAAACCTTATTGGACCTAGATTAGTTGAGGCAAATAAAATCAGACTGGCCTAGTATTCTTATGGTTACAGGCACAAAACAGAAGGGATGTCAATAACTAACCTAACCTCATGGCACTACTGTGTTTTAATGTTCATATATACATGTCGTACAAATATTAAAAGACCATCTTTCCTCTTCCACAGGTAACAGTTGAGTACAGATTAGTGAAGTAGCATACTGTACACCACAATACCCTACCTACTGTACAGTTAAGGCTAACTGCACAGTACATGCGTTTGTTCATGTGTCTGAAGTGCATCACTTACGAGATTTAAAGATTCCTACAAAGGTTCATGATACGAATATCATTGAGCAGATATTGAATAACTTGCAGAGAGCTGACATTGCTGAGTGTATTTCTAAAACCTGCAATACCATTGCTCTTTATTAGTGATTTCATTTTTGGCAATAATTTTTGATGATCAGTCAAACACTTTCCTGTGCTGAAATTCATATTTGAACAACTACAGTTAATGACTGAATAAATTAGATTATTCATCAGGGCTGGTAATATTGTCTTCTTTGGTTTGCAACTGTTCCCCAAGGTTATAGACTCTTGAGAGATAAGAAATTCCTAATATTGCCGAGGTACTCTACCATCAGGAGTGTGTGTCTTCAAACAGTTTACCCCAGCATCAGAACAAAATGACTCAAATTTTCTGATGTACATTAAGAATAAATGTAAATCATTACTACCCAATGACAAAGCAGTGGTACTGACGGTGGATGAAACTCACTTGGAACCATATTTTGATTATAAAGGCGGAAATTCAGTACATTTGTTGAGATGTACCAGGAATAATTGGCTGGGCCAGAAAGATACAATTAAAACAATGAAGTTCCCACGGTTCTCCTTTGATGGAAATCATATTTTCGAAAATGAAATTCATTATGCACCATTCTGCTCTGAAAAAACTTCATGAGCTATATAAAAGATGGTTTAGTCTTGAAGCATTCATATAAATTGTCATGAAAAGCGTTCTCCTCCTCCACCTTTGAGAAACAAAATGTTCATTTAGTTTTACAAATATTCAATGAGTATCTCATTCAAGCTTTACTAACTCAGAAAAAATCACCATTTCCCATATTATTCAGAAGTTGCAGGTTATGTCAATTTTTTTTTTTTTACATTACATTTGATGGACAATAATGAAGGTAAAATCCCCATATAAAGGTCAAAGGTTAAATAAAAATATGCTGCTCCAGTAAGTAATGAAGGTCATAGTACAGAAAAAATAGCAAAATTAACAATATGGGCTTCTACTGATGTTTTATTGAATTATTGTTCCCAAGAAAATAACTATATTGTAGCTAACAAAAACTTGAACAAAAAGAGAAAGTTTAAAGCTTTAACTATCACATAATAGCTGATGTAAAAGATAATAGAATAAAATGAGAAAAGTTAGAAACTTTTACTACCAAATAATAGCTGCATGTAAAAGATAATAAAATAAAAAGAGAAAGTTAGAAGCTTTTACTACCAAATAATAGCTGTATGTAAAAAACAATAATTAAGTTATTTCATTCACAAATACTTTTAACGCGCTACCGTCTTGTAATTTGACATTAATATGTATAAACATTTTTTAATACAGAGATAAACATGTTTGTACTTTGGTATATACCGTATTGTAACTGCAAATAAATTGTTTTGGTTCAGTGCTTTATATTAATCGCTTATCCTGCGTTTCGAGTTAATATTATTTGGTGTACACAAATTACTGTAGACGAGAAAAATAAGTAAATTAACTTACTACCATAACTGGTAAGCAACAAATTTGTCTATTTTAGCGACGTTTTGTGTACATTCCCTTCGTCTGGCAGTGCAGTCAGTGCTCGACTCGGACTATCCTTGCCTACGTCACAATGCACTGAACAGGCCTTCTCTCTCAGTGGTCTCAGATATACTCTCACAGCAACAAGTTTAAAGAAAGGAACACATCCAGTAGTAAACTATACACCTACTTACTACTATGCTTTTTTAATAACAGACAAGACCGTTTTTACATTTTATGATGTGGCATATATAAGATTCTTGATGTTGTAATTTCAAAGCTGAAGTCACCACTGCATTTGTGCTCCACAATAATATGCTTAAAATAATCTGTTTTCTCTTGAAGGATAAGAAGCTACATAACCTACTATCATTAAGATGATGAACAACAAAAAAACAAGTAAAAAATGCGCCGAAGAACAATCGAGTTTTCTGTACAGCATACAATGCTATATGAAACTCTCAGCTATGATCTGGCACAGCTCAGTTGCTCTCCTGATGCGGTCTAGTGAAGGTGTGTCGGTAACACCTCCGGAAAGCACTGCCAGATGCAAGATCCATACCTAACCTTATCCTTAAATAAAATAAATACTACTGAGGCTAGAAGGTTGCAGTTTGGTTTGATGATTGGAGGGTGGATGATCAACATACCAATTTGCAGCCCTCTAGCCTTGGTAGTTTCTAAGATCTGAGGGTGGAGGATAGACAAAGCCGCCTCAGTAGTTTTCTTTTACAGAAAACTAAAACAATCATAGCCGCACTAACACCCTATTTAATTTTCTCTGTTTCTGGAGTTTTCAAGATGGCCGCAAGGCTCTGCAGCACCACCCTGATGGAAGAACACTGAACTGCATGGTACAGTCATGCTCAAATCTGAGGCGACATGATTCTTTTTGTATCGTCCAAAATCTCAGAGCCAACGCAACACTGCCAAGTAGTGTTAAACTTTTATTTTCATTTCCAATGTCATACATGTGGACAAGTTTGTGAATTCCCAGCTAGCACTATTTTCCCTTTGGTTATATAAATATGATCCCTTTCATGCGCGGGTATAATTCGTAACCTGTGTGATTTGAATTGATTTTTTTTCTTTTTTTTACATTACTCAGCTCAGAGCACGGTGGGATAAGGTTAGCGGTGCCGTCCGTCAATGACAGCGCGCCTAACATGGTCCTTGGGTTGGTCAATATCTGTAGCATTATAACAGACCTAATAAGCTTGTAAGGAAGGTATTGAGTGACGTACTAGCTGGGTGTTGTCTAGTCTATTGGTGGTTCCTTACTGAAATCCATGTACAGATTCTTCAAAGATGTTATTGGCTGGTGCAAGCCACAGAATAGCACCTACATACAGACAAAGGAAAACAGAGATTGTTTCAGACATCTGTGCTTGTACACAGACAAACAGATGGCGATTGTGAGAGACATAATAAACGTACAATGATAAACCATGTATCAATGGAAAGGCCAGGGAATTCCACATATGGCCATTTGCATGAGATTCGAGACAGATTAATGAATACAATGCAGTAGCATAACATATGTGATATGGCGAGACTTTGGCACCTTCACAAACACAAACATACATACAGAAGATTCGGTGGAACATGATGAGTACATGGCAATGCAAGTAGTGGTGACTGTACATGAATCGAGACAACAATAGTTAGAGAGAAATAGAGAGGAATATTGTATGGTAGAAGTTGAGTTCCTTAGAGCGATCCCGCTGATGCGCGGGAGGGAGAGAGAGGGCAGGATGCTTTGTCGTCTTGTTTTGTCCGATGGATGACTCACACGCACGTGTGCCCGTAGAACCACCAATGCGGTTCCTTACTATACCGCCCCCCGCAAGCAAGGCCCCGATACAGAAATAGTCTTGATGATAGTTCGAGTGGGCGCAAAGGGCTTGGGCTTTGGGTGGGCAGGAGGCTGAAGGGCAGCGCTAGCCAGCAGGAACTCAAGGATGACGTCGGCTGGTCCTTCATTGGTCAGGTCGTCCAGTACGAGTTCGGGGGCAGCGGCAGGCTGCCTGGAGGTGGCGTCCAGGGTTCCTGTGGTGAGGTGGGTCATCTCGGAGGGTCAGACATCTACTGAAGGCTCGGGAACGGCAGAAAGCTGAGTCAGGGAGGCGGGGAAGGGTTCGTTGGCGCATGGGTCATCATCGTGGATCAACATCTACCATCGGCTTCTTCGGGTCACTCCGGGGTCACCAGTGTAAGGAAGGTATTGAGTGACATACTGGTTGGGTGCTGTCTAGTTTATTGGTGGTTCCTTACTGAAATCCATGTACAGATTCTTCGAAGTTGTTATTGGCTGGTGCGAGCCACAAAGTAGCATCTACATACAGACAAAGGAAATCAGAGTTTATGTTTCGGACATCTGTGCTTGTGGACAGACAAACAGATGGAGATTGTGAGACACAATAAATGTGTAATGATAAACCAAACATCAATGGAAAGTCCAGGAAATTCCACATATGGACACTTGCATGAGATTCGAGACAGATTAATGAATACAATGCAGTAGCATAATATATGTGAAATGGCAAGACGTTTGGTGTCTTCACAAACACAAACATACATACTAAATAATCTATTTGTAGAGATTACCTGTTCTTTAAAGAACAAAAGATGATGATGATTTTAATTTACGTGGAGAAGATGGCTATTAATCAAAATATCTATTACTATTATCAAGGCCTATGGAACACTTGATTTTTTAACAGGCTTAAAATATTTTCTTAAAAGTCCTTCTGCTCGGTTTTGGCATATAATTTATTCATTCATAAGATAACTTGAAGTGCAAGAATGTGTAGATAACTTCATATGCTTTTTGGCCAGAAATTCTTGCACTTCAAGTTACCTTATGAATGAATAAATTTCCTGGCCTTTCCATTGATGTATGTTTTAACACTGTACCTTTCTTACGTCTCTTGATATCGCCATCTGTTTGTCTGCCGACAAACACAGGTGCCCGAATCACTGCCTCTGTTTTCCCCTGTCTGTGTGTAGATGCTACTTTACCGCTCGCACACGTCAATAACATCTTCGAAGATTCTGTACATTCTTTACGGGCTGCTCTAGGAGCAAGAGCCCGTGCTGGCACAAGGCCAGCTAAATCTGAAACAACAACAACAACATGTACATTCATTCAGTAAGGAACCACCAATAAACCAATCAACACCCAGCCAGTATGTCACTCAATCTCCCGTCCTTACACGAGTACTAACTAATGGCTGGAAAAGACAGGAAGGGAAATATACCATTACAGAGTACTTAAAGGTACTACCTGCCTCAAGAAGCTGCGTTTTTATTATTATTATTATTATTAAAAAATACCCGGGAAGTAGAAATCTTTTGTCACCTCGTTCTTCTCTGAGCCAAGGCACAAATGGACAAGATTTATGTTAATCTCGTTCCCCTTTGTTGCTTCTACTTATTTAATGAACATTTGCGGCTAACGCATACTTTCCTTGGAACAGTACTGGAACATAAAATAAGTAAATATCTGTCCGCCTTGTTTCTTTTCTTTCTTGTGGAAAATAAACACAAATAACAACATAATATACAACAGCATCTACTCCTACAACAATGCCAGTATTTGTAAAGGAAAGTAATACTTGCTCCATTCTCACAATGAACGCAATTAAAAGATATTAACTAGAAGAAATACACACAATATGATACTGCTATTATTTATATTTATACATCTACTGTACACTTGCTCCTTCCTTACACTGTCACCCATTTAAATTAAGGACAACTGGAACAAATACTCAACTAAATTATGTAAATAAGCCTTATCTGAGACTTACATGTTACCTGAATTTCAAGCAAGGGAATTTCGCTGGGATGTGGTTCGGATTTCACGTTAATCGGTCAGCCCAAAAGCGACCAACTCGTCCGGTTTTGATATCAATGACTACCCTATACTTAATACAGCGTCAATCTCTCTCTCTCTCTCTCTCTCTCTCTCTCTCTCTCTTAACAAATACGAACCTATATAAACAATTGTCTGACATTTATTTCCTTCCAATCTTTGTGTTTCCAAAACGCTAAATTAAACAGCTTGAAATACTGACAAATGGAAACTGGCATTACATTAAATATCACCAACACCGAAGAATCGTAACCCAACAAGAGTGAATAAGCACGCAAAAAAGACTAAAGTTAAAGAATCTGTAACTTTAAACATCTGCAAAGACCACCAAGCAGTGAATAAATCCACTCGTGCTAAGGAATGCGTGAAAATACTATACTTGGTTAACCAATATCAAATATGAAAGAGGACCCACAAAAAAGCCACATTTAAATCGTGGTGTATATGGTTTAAAAGCGAAAAGTATTTCACCTCGAGAGTGGTCACGTTAACAAAATATCTATCAAGGCGTATCCTCCTAAAACACCAACACACAGACAAGGGAAGATGAAGCTTCACGGCTTCATAAGAAGATGCAATTAGGCCCAATTATGGATAGAATTTTAATGCTTTTGATCCGTATTGTTTCTCAACACAAACATGAAATAAATCTGGATTATCGTGCTGAGCAGCCCCACAACATGCAGTATAAACGCAATATAAAAAAAATAACCATAAATTTCCCTCAAAACATGCCTAACTCAGAAACACTATAGAGTATTCCCAGCGCCCTGGGAGGTTCTAGGACCAGATCTACCTCCTTGAGTTTCGCAATCATAGTTGTTAGCTTAAAGTGGCGTCAAATGTGCAAGTTTTTTAACATTTTAGAATCTTGCCGCCAGAATTTGTAACAGTAACCAGTGTTGGTATTGGAATTAGAATATAAAATTTAGGACCAAAGGCGAAGCGCTGGGACCTATGTGGTCACTCAGCGCTGAAAGGGATACAAAGGGTAAAATGGTTTTAAAGGTGTAACGGGAGGAAAACCTCACAGTTCCACTATGAAACAACTGTTAGGAGGGTGGAAAGTAAGATGGAAAAAAATGAGTATGAACGGAGGTGCAGTAAAAAGAATGAAATGGGATGCAGCTAGGGGCCGAAGTAACGCTGCAAAGAACCTTAAGTAATGACTACAGTGCGCCGCATGAGGTGCACTGACGCCACTACTTCACTGTGGGGTAAATATTGCTGGTGGAAATATTGACGATCATGCATGGCCAGGCTGTTTAACACTGACCTAAGACCACATTAGAATCGGCTTCCCACAAGTATTTAAACTTGAGACCAAATTCTGGTGACATGATGCCTACAGCTATAAAAATCTACCACTTGCGCCACTCTCTTGAGAAAGGAAATTTTACTTTGTATAACAGTGGTGATTGTTCTATTTATAGTGACTGTTCCATTTATAGCTATACCGGATTATTAGACTAATTCTGGCCTAGGCAGTTTTCGGAGATAACGAATAACTATTGGTATTCTAAAAAAGCATTAAATAAAAAATAAAAATAAACGCTACATAAAAAACGGAGCGAAAGAGACGACCCACCCGAGCAATAAAAACAGCAACCGCGCTTGCAAGCAAAGCAACGGCAGCAGCAACCCAAGAGAATAACCCAGCTATGCAACAACCGCAGGAACAACATCGCCAACGAAGCACGGCGCTTTAAAGCAATTCCCTTCGCGCCCTGTACAAATTTCTCAAGGAAAAAGAGAGAGGCAGTTGCAGTATAATATACTGAAATGGAAAGGCGACTCATTGCAATATATAAGTCCGTAAGTTTGGCAACGAGTTTCGGGCCGACGTGAAATATTAAATTGCGTTGCATCTGCCAAAGTTCATGAATATCATTTGGCCTAAATTCCTATTTATGAACTAGACTTACTGATGCAGTTCCAACTTACTTCCTTGTGTGTGTGTGTGTGTGTGTGTGTGTGTGTGTGTGTGTGTGTGTGTGTGTGTGTGTGTGAGAGAGAGAGAGAGAGAGAGAGAGAGAAAGCTGTATTTCCTCTATTCCACACTAACAGGAATCCCTCTCTCTCTCTCTCTCTCTCTCTCTCTCTCTCTCTCTCTCTCTCTGTTTGTGTGTATATATATATATATATATATATATATATATATATATATATATATATATATATATATATATATATATATATATATATATATATATATATATATATATATATATATATATATATATATATATATAAACACTTGCCAATTCAACACAAAATTACTTTGGAAATAAAAGGGTCCACTTTCTCGTCAATGAAGGACCTCAATAAAATGACACTAAGTTTTCCTAATAAAAAAATAATGTACAATTAAACCCTCAGTGATCGGTATTATGCCGTAAGAGAATATCTATTATGTTCATGCCCTTTGATATGCGACAAACTTCAGGATTCCATAGAAAACTCTAAAAACTCTAGTAAAAGGAGCTTTAGTTTTGCGACTGGACAGATAAGAAACGAAGGTTCGTGTGGCCACAACAAATTGATCATCCATCAGAACGTAATTATCAATGCGTTCAATACCATTTCGGTATTATTTTACAATAGTTCCAACTCATTCTATAATAATTATAGTATTATAGATGCATTTTGCATAAAAAACAATTAAACTTTGTCTCTGAACACTTTTTGGGGAAATTCACCATATTCGAGATATGAATGTTTATATAATCCCCATCCTCGAAAAATTTCTGTGTTTTGTTTACTTTAACAAGGACACAGTTTGTGCTCTGATGCGAATTTGTTTTTGTTTAGAACGGCATTGTGGTTCTGATGCGAATTTTTCCCCCTTAAAATTGCACTGTGGGTAGTTATTAGTTGTCTAGGAGTCACGTGACCTGGTGAAAATCTTACAGGTGTCAGACATTTTCACTTGTCATTTGGTTGAAGTCTGGCATAGAGTGAGGTTATGTCCAGTCAGTGTTCATCTTGTAACTATTATTTCCGCTTAATTCACGATTTCTTTGAAAATGAAACACGATGCACTGATTTTTAAAGACAACATGGAGTGTTACCTGCAGCAGTACAGTTCAGTTTTATACCAATTTTTACTTGAAGCTGCTAAATTATGTCCACCTTTAAGTGACACTCAGCCACCATCACCACCTAGGGAATCATTTTCTGATAACGACGACGATACACTGTAGATGAGCCACAACCATCTTCTTCTGGATATAACCCATCAAAACGTTTGTGTCCATCCAAATAAGGTAAATTTATAATTGTTTTTAAAATAATATTGTAACATGATTTACCTTCTGTAACCCCTGTGGCTGGCGCACGCAGCGCAACATTACCTCTTGCCAGTAAATACGTGCCTGCCAAGAATCCTTATAAATGCGGATAAGGCGCGAAGCGCCGTTCTGCCACCCCCTTGCGGTTAAGGGATGTTAGGCTACATTGCACTAGCCTACGTTGCCTGACTATGGCTTGCTAGGTATGCTATGATTTACCCCATTTTATTCATTAATTCAAATGCTGTTTTGTGTTGATGGTGATTTACCCCACCCAAAATCCCCCATTCCCAAAAGGGTCCCTAACCTTGTTGGATGTAGTAGGGGTGTATATGCTAGTAACTCAAAAACAACTCATTTCCCCAATGTATTACTATCATAACCATTCAGAACACATTAAAACACACATGAAAATACATAATTACTTTAGAAAAATGGAGTTGGAACTGTTGTAAAAATTTACCACTATTTCAATACCAATCTAAATTTCAACACAGCCACTTCAAGTCAAAATTGTGTATTATAACATACGTCCCTAAAGGCACTTCAAGGCACATCTCTGAAGCCATGAGGAATTATGCTCACTAGATTTAAGAAATTTAGATAAGCAATGAGGAAGTTTCAGGATTCAGGAGTACAGACCAAAAAGAGGCAATTGGAGTGGTTGGGCAGCAATAAGGAGAAAAACACAAGTTGTCCTTAGAACTAACAGTTAAAGGTGTTGGACAACAAGATCAAAGAAATGAAGTGGCAATGGACGTAAAAAGGCTAAAAAACAAATGCTGCTAGGATCTGCAGGGAAACTACAGACACCCTTAAGCAGTGCCTACAGTGTACCACGTGATGTACACTGACGACACTGATTCCCTAAGGAAGCGTCAAGCTCATGACTTACCAGACATACCAAGCTAAAGAAAAGGAAAGTCTTACCACTTCATCAATAAAGTTAACGGAATCTGTTTCAGCTGAAGGTCAGCTCACTGAAGAAATGGAGAAATATAACTTAGTGAACCTGAGGAAAAATGACCTTTGAGACAACTAACCGAAGCGAAGACACCTGATTGACGACAATGGGATGTCAGGAGCAAAACCACCCTCAAAAACGCCTTTACATGGAGGAAAATTTTTAAAAATCTTAAAAAATTGGATTCTCAGAGAATCGAAACAATTTCACACAAAACCTAAATGTATTTCTTACTGAGTTTCACTGTTCCCTATATAAAATGTTATAGTATTAAAGTCCTCTTTTCCATTTTCTTATCTTAAGATAAGGCTAACTCTCCTCCATCTTGAGTCAAGTTAAGCCTATTTTACGATTTTCGTTAATAACTGGAAAATTTCACGGGAAAGCGGCCGTTCTGGACCGTCTTCTCAATATGTCTACTTACTTTGTGATTATTTCATTAATATAAACAATCAACATTAGCAACCCTTTAAAACTCCATGTACTCGTGTTCCTCATTTTGATCGACTGATAAACTAGACACAAACAAAGACATAAGGCATCTCTAGAGAAATGCGGTAAAGGAGGGGGAGTGGGAGGGGGGATGGTAACGCTAGCGCTGGCTGGAGAACAGGCAGTGAAAATATTCAGCACTCAGAGCCTAATGAATGGACGATTTAAAGTTTTCTGGCGTCGGAGCGCCCCCTAAAGACAATGAAGGAGGGTGTTATTCATAAGACAATTTGGGTTATATCAGGATCAAAAAGATAAACTGCTAAAACGGCCCGTAAGCGTAAAGTGAGGGTCCCTGTAAATCATATCTACTGCGTTCTGTAGAGAAGGAATATCTGTCCACATTTACGAACGGAGGGTCATTTGTTAAAACAGCTCAGGATATCTGAATATAAAAACAAATGGTTGGTTAAAAGCTTAAGAAGCAACATGCATATAAAAACTTGGAAGCTGATATTGAAGACGTGGCCATTCATTATAATATATATATATAAATATTTATAATTTATATTATGTATATATATGCAGAAATAACGAAATTCATAAAAACACTGACATCTATATAGTATGTACGAAGTAGAGACACTTTACAAATCACCGACATACATCATCACAAAGACTACAGTGGAGCAACCGAAATCCATCGTTTTTTCCTCTCTCTCTCAAAACAAAAATGAAAATCCTCCAGAACGGAATGATCTCTCTCGAGCAGGAGAAAAGGCCCCATTAAAGGCGGTTCCCTTTATCACTTTCAAGAGGAGGCCTGGAACTGCCTTAACACTGAGGAGAGGAGGGGGAGGGTGAAGGGGAGAGGGTTTGAGTGGAGGAGGGGGAGTAGGAGGAGATGGAGGAAGAGAAAGGGAGGAGGAGGTAAAGGGGGGGAGGACGTGGTGGAAGGGGAGTGGGGAGAGGAGGTGAAAGGGGATAGGAGGAGGAGGAGGGGAAAGGGATAGGGAGGTGGAGGGGAGAGGGATAGGATGAGGAGGGGGAAAGGAGTAGGAGGAGGAAGAATCTGATATGGAGAGTTAAATTGGGGGGAGGGGTGGGAGGGGGAGAAGGAAAAGGCAATTTACGGGGTCCCTCCCTCTGCCTGATAAAACCTTGTCACTCCCTTTCGAGACTTCCTTTGTTACAAAAGCACCGCAGACTTCGATTTGCATGCATGTTTGTGTATCAGACCTTTGACAGGCGCTTCAAGATTAGCTCTGGCCACACACAGGTCATGCAGAATCCAATTCCCGCGTGACCCCTCCTTCCTGATCCTACCTACCCCCACGGGAGAAAGTAAGAACGAATGTAAGATGGTCAGGGAACTTTGGTCATAAGACAACCTTATCACGGTCTTACCTTACTCAACGTGCCGTTAAGATCGCAGAAAGGCCACGAAGACGAAGGCTTCGTTTTATGCTGAGGGCCGTCATCCTCAGTGGGCGCGCATCAAACATTGTCTCGGTACGTGTGTGAGTCTTTCAAGTTAGGCTATATTCGAGAAGTTGCTAAAGTGAGATTAAGACAATGCCAATAGTTGGAGGTGAGTAGGACCTGACAAAAAAGGCTTCCAAGTGGGTCACCAGGCCTGCAAGGAAAAAAAAAACTTGTTTTAATACGATCACATTCATTAGGTGTTAACTAACACAGCAATGAGAAAAACAGTAACAGTTCATACATCTTAAAAAATAACAGAGTTTAAAAAACAGTAACAAGATGCAACATTTGGCAATGATTTGAGTGCAGTCCGGAAGGGATAAAAATTACCTTAAATACAAGTGCCAAATTGACATGTGTATTAACCATCTAGTTGGCGGTTTTATATGTCTTATATACTACACTTTGTGCACAAAATCTCTGGCGCTGCATCCCCACTAAGACATAGATAGCTCACTTGCATTTCCAGGGTCTCCTAGTCATCCCTCATCCCTAGCCCCAACCCGCAAAACAAAACAAAGAAAAATTACTTTAATACGGCCACACCTAACTATTTCTATTCAAACTTACAGAATTTATGTACTGATTGAATTTATAAACTGAATGAGCACTATACATAACAATAATAACCTACGTCACCATTATTATTCACCTTTAAAAGACATGAAACTATATGTTGTACATGATGTTAATTTTTGTACAACGTTTTCTTTTAATAAGAGACTAACTGCGCTGTTAAACTTGGCACAGCAGAATATGCAGCATGTATACGATGTTACTTAATTATTGCACTGTTCTTAGTATCAAACTCCCTATGTTCTATCGCTTAATACCAGCCTTCACTTTACAAGATGCACTGTACTAAACTAGACCTCTACCGATTAGCCTACGTCAAGAAAAACAGCCTAAATGTGCCATCCTGAATGGACTATTTAAACTTTGCCTGTATGTCGTAACATTAATGTCTCTACAAACTAAAATATGAAGCCTAGCTTCTAATTTATATAATTTTTTTCTCAGAATTGCAATTTACACCTCTACATACTAATATTAAAAACAATTATAAAAGAATAATGCATAATATACAGTACAATTTACAATGTATTCATCAACTGACTCACTGGTGGGTCGGGAAGTTGGGTAAAATTCCCAGTTATGTAAGGAGGCAGCCTACCCAGGAAGTCTCAGGTATAGAAGTACTTAGGCTCCACCTTCTTTTATGACCTGTGTAGGTGTTGGTCAACTGGTAGCGCCGTCGCCTTCCATTTGCGAGACCGGGGCTCGATTCTGATAGAGAGAGAGAGAGAGAGAGAGAGAGAGAGAGAGAGAGAGAGAGAGAGAGAGAGAGAGTAGGAATATTATGGGAAAAAGCCAGAGTAGCATTTTAAGTTTGAGAGAGAGAGAGAGTTTGATGACTAAAGTTTCGAGATGTTAAGTCTCACTTCAGGGATGCAAAATAT
>NC_089788.1:67607719-67630219 GCF_040412425.1 Macrobrachium rosenbergii | reverse complement strand
CCTTCACAAAGCTGGGGGATGCATGGTCGTCCAGGCAGCAGCGGCACCTTGCAGCCATTGCGGAGTTCACCTGCACCATCAAATACCTCCCCGGCAGGAAGAACACTGTAGCGGACGCCCTCTCGAGAGTCGAAATCAACGTGGTGCAGCTCGGAATCGACTACGAGGACCCCACCCGGGAACAGGCCACCGACCCAAGAGATTCCAGCTTACCGCACTGCCATCACGTCGCTGAAGTGGAAGGACGTGCCCCTGACCCCTGGGGGGCCAACACTGCTGAGTGACGTGAGCACTGGCCACCCCCACCCACTGGTGCCCGCCTCCCGCCGTTGTCTGGTCTTCGACGTCATCCACGGACTGTCCCACCCCTCCAGCGGGACAACGGCCAAGCTGCTGGCAGAGAAGTTTGTCTGGCACGGCATATGGAAGGACGCAACAGCCTGGGCGAGGCAGTGCATTCAGTGCTAGACCAGCAAAGTAGGACGTCACACTGAGTTGGGGGTGGGCGACTTTCCTCTACTGGGAAGACGGTTCGGCATATCCACGTCGATGTTGTAGGTCCTCTTCCCCCATCAGGAGGAGCCAGATACCTTCTGACAGTTGTCAACCGCTCCACCAGGTGGCCCGAAGCGACGCCCATGGAAGAAGCCACTGCCAGTGCATGCACCGAGGCCCTCCTCTCCAGCTGGATCAGCCTGTTCGGTGTCCTGGACCACATACTACGGACAGGGGCCTAACTTTCCTGTCCAAGCTGTGGACCACCCTGGCACCCCTGCTAGGGACCACTCACCACAGCACCACCGCCTACAACCCCGCAGCCAACAGATTGGTGGAAAGGTTCTACAGGTCCCTGAAGGCGTCCCTCATGGCTCGTTGCACCACTGACAATTGGAAGTACCAGCTGCCCTAGGTCCTCCTCGGGTTGAGGACCACCGCCCCCAGAGCCAATAGCGACCCGTCCACAGCAGAAAAAGTCTACGGGGAGTCCCTCGTTGTCCCGGGTGAACTCATCCCGCAGGACTGGGACAACCTAACAACACAGAGGCTCCGCGACAGGGTCGGAAAGTTCGCCCCCTGCCAGCGGACGTATACCGACAGGACGTCCCCATTCATGCCTCCCGAGTCTGTCCTCCACCACCCACATCTTCGTCAGGAACAACGCCGTCCGCCCGCCCGCCCTTAACCAGGCCCTACAAGGGGCCTTTCCTCGTGCTGGAGAGGAACAAAAAGGCATTCCGGGTGGCCATCCATGGAGGGGACAACTTAGTGTTGGTAGACCGCCTCAAGCCCGCAATCCTGGAGGAGGACATTGGTGGCACTCCCCAGTGACCCCCGCAGGAGACATCGCCCCCTCAGCCCACAAGAAAGTCGCGTGGGCGCCCCCGGAAGGCCCCGGGCCCAGGCAGAGGAACAACCAACCACTCCCATACACAACGCACCGAAGTCGAACGCACACCCCAAGCTGACGTCGAGGAGCCGCGGCTCTCTCCGCCGCCCCAGCAGATATCTGCCTTGATCAGACATTACCTACGTCTTGGTGAGTATTGTAAAGTCCCCGCTAAACGGGTTTTCTGTGAAGAACCTCCCGTTTTCTACGGTGCCTTTTTGCCTGACCCTAGGTCAGGGTAATCAGCCCTATTTTTACTATGTAATTGTACATTCATTACCTATCCATTTTTGCCCTTGTATATTGTGTATGTGTCAGAGTATCTTTGTGTTTAACTTTACTATTTTTTATTGTCACGTTATCTGTATGTACCTGTCTTGTTTTGCATAGTGAATAATTGACCTCGGGTCACTTGTATGTCTTTTTACACATTCGGGTCATTTCGGCCATAAGCACGTTTACGTGTAAAATGGGCGCCATGTTTAGTACCAGCCCCTTGGGGATGTACGTAAAACATGAAATAATAATGGTAAATACCATAAACATAACGGTAAATACCATAAACATAACGTCTTACATTGTTTTGGATGTTACGGCCTAAAGTGACTTACGGCCGAAACGACCAGGACCGCTTTGTACTGACGTCTGCACGCCGCTTTATAAGCGGGCTGATTTCTCAATAAACTAGCAGTACCTGTCTACCTGCTCTTTCTTTCGCAAACTTACCATAAGCATCCTTGGGTAAAGGAAATTCAAGTTTGGTTCAAATGCACAGCTACATACCTTCCAAGAGGAGTTAATAATGAAAAGGTGGGGTCATTCACAAATCTCTAGAACTACAGGGCCAAACAAAGGACAAACTTGATGAAAACTTCCTTACATACTGTGAATTTAAGTTTATTTCAAGTTTGGCCCTTGGACCAGCATGGAGAAATATTGATGATCCCATGTTTCTTACAGATGTATGAAGTAAAAACATTAAAACTCTTCCCTATAATAACACAGATACATGCTAGTCTACCTTTCCCTTAACCTAAGCTGACCTAGGTAGTTGTGCCTTGGACACCCCGATCCTACCCATTTCAGCACAGATATATAACCTACATGCTAGTCTACCTTCCCCTTAAATTAAGCTGACCTAACAAGGGATTCAGAGCCGATGAAACACGGTTTTTCGGCAATATCTTTTTATCAAAGCACCGGATAAAGGTGAAAGTTGGCATGTGTATATTTCATAACCTTACTTAATTTTTGCAACTATTAGTTATTACCTAAGTTCAATTGTTCTGGTACTTATCACAGTAAAAGTGTGTTTCCTATGCCAGAGCCATCAAAATCACAGGTAAGGATTTTGAACACAATAATGACATAACCTATGACGTCCTGAGACTCCACCCACAGTGAAGCGAAAATGTCTCTTCACTATGGCTCTGCCCACTTGCTGATGACATATTCACTAACTAATATTAGTACCCATTCTAGGTTTCAGCCATGTCAATGATGGCGAGCATTCTCAATAATTTTATTATTATTATTATTATTATTATTATTATTATTATTATTATTATTATTATTACTATTATTATGTGGAGGTTTCATCATAACTTCACAGCAGTTGTTGGGACTAAGTTGTTGGCTTGGAATTCTTCCATTTTCTTGATATTCATATTGTTTCTACTTTACAAATAATTCAGTGTATGTAATTCATCAACATAATGAACCAGCCTATAGTTCATTTGTTAGATCTACATCTATTCAGGGCGGAAATACAAAAAGACAATCCGTTTTGTTTGATCTCACTAGATGTAGAATTCAAATGAAAAGCAATGATACCTCATTTCCCTCAATTGTTAGAGGTGTAAAGGTTAACGCCATTGTTTTATTTCAGTTAATATAACCCATTGCTATTTTTCTTTGTTTTTTTTTTTTATTTATATCATACAGCATCCTAAACAGCGCTCGTATAGCCTACTCGCTGCAAATAAAAGGTAATAGGAGGAGTCTGGATTTTGAGGGCAAGCTATTATTTACTTAATAGCAATCAATGTAACATAATTTATATTGGTATGCATGGAAAGGAAAATATATTGGAATCAGTCTGAATGAGGAATATATTGTTATAATCACTGTGTTTTAACAAATATGCTTTAGATTTACTAATAAAACATCTAACACTATACACCCAATTTATTTACAAAATGTCTTCATCGTCATTCTCGAGGAAGAGGTCGGTATCGTCTAACAACAGCTCCTGCCCACACTTCTGAAAAGTTAAGTATACCTTAGTTTTACCAGACCACTGAGCTGATTAACAGCTCTCCTAGGGCTGGTCCAAAGGATTAGACTTATTTAACTATAAGAACCAATTGGTTACTTAGCAACGGGACCTACAGCTTATTGTGAATCCAAACACACATTATAGCGAGAAATTAATTTCTGTCACCAGAAATAAATCCTCTAACTCTTCATTAGCCACAAGTCAGACTCAGGCCTGACGAGTGGAAGGCCGCAACTCTACCGACTCGCCTAAGGAAGAGCTCCCACACTTCTGGGGTGGCCAAGTAACTATTACCCACTATAGAAATAATTACCTATTCACGCTATAGTAAATCTTGCCACAGGTCTTCTCGCTTGTATACAAAGTGGCAAGCTGCAGCACAAATGCAGTCTTGCAACTACGGGGACAATTCCATATCCTGCTGGCCATTATAAATATCAAAACTATCGAACTTAGGTGCTGAATAATACTTGCAAAATTTAGTTAGGGCTACAAAATATACACCTGCCAACTTTCACCTTTATCCAATGCTTTGGTAAAAATTTGTTCCTGAAAAACCGTGTTTCATCGGCTCTGAATCCCTTAGTAGGTGGTTGTGCCCTGCATAGCCTACCCTCACCCTACCCTATTCCAACACAGATGCATGCTAGTCTACCTTTCCCTTACCTAGGTGGTTCTGCCCTGGACACCCCCAACCTACTCTGTTTCAGCACAGACATATAATAACCTAACGTTCCCTAAACCTAACCTTAGTTATATTCTGCATTTCTGAACTTATTTGACTCCTGGATGGTGAGGTTACTACTAACTTGAAAAGGGGATATTGGAGAAGGGTATAGTGCAGCAACGCCAGCTTTGAAGTGGAAGACTAAATACTTGTCAAAAACTTAATCGTGCTGACCATATTTCTAAATGCAGTATTGCACCTAACGTCCTACCAGCATCATTTCAATATTTTGCACTGAAGCCATAGTCATGGGGTCTACAAACTTTTGTGAATGGTTTACAGTTTAGTGACTGCAGCCTTCAATTTCTAAGGTTGAACTGCTAACCCAACAGTCACCAACAATTTTTGTTCTAAAAACATCTAATTGAAGATTTGTTTAACTGGGGTTTTGTGTTTGATTTGGTATTGGGACCATAAAAGTTTGCTTTGAATCACATTTGAAACCACAGTGCACCACACTCCTTCAGTATCCCTCCCTCTGGTGCATTTGCTCTTGACAAATTTAGTTTTCCAATTTCAACCATTTTTCCTGGCCGACCACTTTCAGTATTAGTACTCTCTCGGTGGTGTCATACCACTTCCCCACAACTAGTCATTGACACAGAGGTTGAACACACAAAAAAAGTTAAACAATATTACCATAAGGAGCCTGTGTTGAACCACCAACTCTGGTGACAAATTTTGTTCAAACTTAAATGTGATTTTAAGACCAGACACAAGTAGTCTACATCAGGCTGGATGACCTTACAAGTTATGAGTAATTTTGTAGTAACAAAATCTTTTCTCAATAAACCTCACAATACCCTTTCACACAGGACATGTATACTGTAATTTGTAGTTAATGGTCACTGTTAAATGAAAAGTTGATTATTGATTCGCATTCAGTGAAAATTCTTAAAATTTCCATTGCATTCCCATCAGCCTGAGCAAAAAAAAAAAAAAAATCAAACATAGCGATTGTGTTTACGGTCACAATTTAAATGAGCAAATTTCAAGCCAAGCTAACATACTTTCACCAAACTGAGCATGATTACAAGCATAGAATTGGCTTGACAGGCTTGAAATTGAATCAGATATCACAGGTCAATTTGGAACCACCAAGGCATGTGTAGGCTTCCACGGAACTGAATCAGGGAACATAATAAGTCAATTTGAAATTAACCAAAACATGCTTAATAGCGACCAAAAGGTCCATGACCTGAAAAGTACGGCTATCTTATGTCAGATGGAAGTAACCTATGTAAGTGGAGTAGCCATAAGACAGGTGATGTCCTTGAAACAATGTCCTGAAACAATGTCCTTGAAACAACCTCGCCGGAGCGTCCCATAACACAGGCAAACATCTCCAAACCAAGATTTTTATCATAAACCTGAAAATTACAATTATGGCAAATGTATTTGGAATATGCTGATTCTATGTATTTTGAGGTAATAAAGAACTTCTACTCTGTGGAGTTTGGTACATAGACTGATGTATTTATGCCCGTGCAACTAAACTGCAATTTTACCGTTTAAATAAACAATCCCTGCTTGAGGCATGGTTTGCATTTCTGCAGGAACAAATTACCTATAAGGTATATCTTTATACGTCATGTTTATTTCCCACTCTCTCCTTTGAAAATAACTAGGCTAACTTCAATAGTCTAAGCCTAGCCTAACCTCAGCTAATTTTAGTTGGGCCTATACTGATACAGTGTGAAAGAAAACTGTAATTTTAACTTGACATCACTACTGCTACGGAAATGTACTCACGGACATGCAGCCGATCACAGGCTCAGTGGAGATTTGATTAGCCTAAAGCTCTATGTCTAATAGAGTAACTAACTTAAAATTTAGCCTGATAAGGCGTCATATTTCACGTCAACATTAAGCACAAATTATCCGTTCACTGGTTATCGGTTAACTGAAAAACGAATACGGAAAACACGGCTAACATAAAATTCTATCACCACTCGCTAATACTATACTATCCGGCGGTCACATTCATAGAGATTCAATAACATAAAGTGGCGATCTCTCTGCCGAGTGTGTGACCTCGTGCGGCCATATTGAAACTTTTGGTCCAGTTTATGGCAATGCCATTTTATCTTATAATGCCTATTATAAGACTAAGTTATTTCATTACAAGGAAATTTATCATTAATGTGCAATATATTTCGAAATATTACTGTTCTGAGATCTGTTGTAGAGGTAGCAAAGAATGTTGTATTCTAATTTGCGCATCTTGTAAACAAACCTTGAACAGGAAGGCTAGCAGTCATTTATTTCCATTTAAGGCTTTGCAACGTTACTGCCAGAGAATTGTTCAATAAAGTCTGTCACAACAAAGTAGTTTTCACTAATTTAGAAAGGGATTGTTGTTTAAAAAATGACCAAACAGTAACAAATGGCTGCCAATTGACAAGTTAATAGGCTCTTGCACGACCAAGATTCTTTTCCTTTGTTACCATACTTACAGGGCACTTTTTTCTTGGCATGATGATTCGGTAATTTTTACTATGCAGAAATTATTTTCATTTATTCGAAATTAAGTAGTAACTAAAATAAGTTTTAAATGATAGCCTGTAACATCTTACCAAATGAGTAAATGAGTACTTTGTGGGCATAGGTCTAGCCTAAGCTACCAAACTACAATTTCGTACTATTACCAATCCATGACACATATGGTTCAATGGAAACATAAATGAAACCAAGATTTGTTACACAAAAAAATTAAACCATTTCTCACTTCTGTTAGTAGTAATGGAAATTGTTCGCTGTGGGTTGGTTAAGTCGCCCTAACTCACTCTCATAGACCTATGTCTAAACAGCGACATTTGTTGACACAACCAGTGATCACCTATACACCTGCTTTACTTACTACTTAGCCTTTTTAATAAAGGACAAGACCGATTTTACTTTTTATGTGGCATATATAAGATTAACAGTATTGCGATTTCAAAACTGAAGTTGCCATTGCACTTTTGTCAAAATATTTTCTCCTTAAGAATAAAAAGCTACACTGCCTACCATCATAAAGATAATGAACAAAAATAAAGAAGCAATCCTAGGACGCACTAACCGCCTATTTAATTTTCGCAGTTCGTGAGGTTTTGAAGATGGCAGCAAGGCTCTGCAGCGCCTTCCTGTTGGAAGAACACCGAACTACGTAGTACTAGTATACAGGTATTAACACCTTGAGACATTATTGACCCTCTATTTATGGTATTTCGACATCTACTTAAAACCTACGTTGGTGAGTGAGTAGACAGACTGAATGAAATAACTATATAGTAATGTTTTCTTTGTACTAAATTGAGGTATCTTACTATCATTCTTCCAAGGTTGTTGTCCCCGTGTCCTTTTCAACAGCCTTGGTTGCGACCCACTTAATTCAACTAACCACCATGTTATATATTATTCTCTTTCGATATCAACAGAGGCACAATCGGTGTTTGAGGAAACGGATAATCAAATTCCTTTGCCTGTGGCTAGAAATCAGAGCTTACCTGGCGCAGGGGACACGACGTCCTGGGATTCATATATGATGGAATGAAATATTTGCTTTTGTTACTTCCTCTTCGCGTTTTAAATTCTATTTGTTGATATATTTGCGTTGTTGATATCAAAACCAAACAGGTAATTAACATTTTTAAAATATAGTTGTAAAATTTAGCAATTATAATATAAATTTGGCTGAATTAAACATAAAAATTCTTCAGACGGAAAAATGAATAAACTCAACATGGATAGCAATCGTCCAGTGATCACCATCAATTACCTTAAATGTAGTAGGGTGCAAAAAAATATGTTTGTGGTGTTAGTCTCTAAAGAGAAAGCACTAAGAATGCCTTTGCTTATACCCTAACATATTATAGGAACGCTTAGGTCCTCTATTAGATCAATGTAATGATATTATACCCTCCATCTGAACCAGAATATCATAAATCCATGTTATTCATCTTAAAATTCTAGAAACATATGTATATACAAGCTAACAGCATCCATGTTTATGTCGTAAACAAAGTAATTAATCATCATCTTGTGTCATAATAGCAGAGAAGGTCAATATTTGGAGGTGTTATCTGCATACTGGTACTATAAGTAGTTCAGTGTTCTTTACCAGGGCAACACTGGAAAACCTGAGGACCACAAATATATTAAGCACATTGTGTGGCTTATTCTTCGGGAGAAAACAGAATATTCCACAGGTAGGCCAAGCATACTGGAATTTATTTACCCATAACTCTGTGCTTATCAGTTTAATGTCTAGTTTGCAGAACATAGGCTTTCAATGTGAACGTTATATTTTTAGCATATTTTTGTGGTGTGATGTCAACTTCAGTTTTGAAATTGCAATATCATTAATCTTGTATTGTCACATGGTATACAGTGAAAACGTCTTGTCCGTAATTAAAAATGCTTAGTAGTAAGCAGGTCTGTCGGTTACTACTGGTTGTGTCATCAAGTCTCGTCTTTTGAACATGTTGACGTGAGAATATTTCAGGACGACTTCCCAAAAACCAGAAAACAACTTCTATCATCCTAACGTAAGTGAAAAATAGTTGTATTTTTTATGTGTAGCAAATCTTGGCTTAACCCTTAAGGGACGGCATAATTTATCAATGTGCAGCACCCCAGACCGGGGAAACTTTGAGGTCGGGAAAATAAAAAAAAAAATAAAAAAAATCATACTGTATAAATAAAAAAATTCTAAAAAATTTTCCCTATCTTCCGCGAGAAGTTGAAAATGACTATTTACAATCCCTTGTGGGGCCTCATTTACAAGACAATCGTAAATTTTACCAACTTATATACAGGTATGTTTTTTCTAATAAGTTTTTTGGATTTTGTAAAATTATTATTACTGCTCACACAAAATCAAAACAGATAAGAAATAAAAGCAGTAACAAATTTTTTGCTTATTTGTTGTAAAATATTCATGTAAGTTTACGAGAAGGAAGATTCAGTAACTTTTTTTTTTACTTTTACATGCTTTTTCTAATATTTCTTTGCAATTTTCTGTGTAAAATTACATTTACAACCGACATACTATCGTAAAAGACAAAAACAACAGCAACCCCTTCGTATATTTATAAGCAAATTTACAAAAAGACTCATGTGAGAGAGAGAGCGATGCAGTACCTTCCCCTTGAAGTCACAAGCATTACTGATATTGGCCTAACTCTCACGTCTGTATAAAAGTTGCCATTAGTGAATTTATAGCATATAGAAGTATTGGCACCTTTATTTCGACTCATTATTACCATAACAGTAGTGCGTAATTCTGCTTCACACTGAAGCGCAATCCGTCCACCTCCCCAAACCTGTTTTACTTCACACTGAGGCTCAGTCTGTCCACTAAGCTTAATGTATGGCTTCAGCAAACCACATATCTCAGACTGGTAGCAGAAAGAAACTGTAGGCTTCGAACTACTTATTTGGTAAGATGCTATATAATTTAAACCTTATTCTAATCACAGCTTAATTCTGAATAAATGAAGATAATTATGTATCATAAAAGTTACTGAATCATTATGCCAAAGAAAAAATAGCCTATAAGGATGGCAAAAACAAAGGAAAGAATCTTGGTCATGCAAGTGCTAGTTGTATGCCTTGTGAGGTTCAAGAAGACAGGTCTGGGTATGACTGATTTATTTTTCGGAAACCAGGTAGCCTATACATTGAGGAATGCAGACGGAAAGAAAGTGACCAACAGGCGGATTCCCATGTCACTCATTTGGACAAGAATTTGTGTTTGTTAGATGACAGAGAAATGAGAATAATTTGCGTTACAATAAAGAACAAAATAGTTGCATACATCGGCGGAAAGGCCGGACAATAATGGGTATGGAGAGATACATAAAAAATATGAAATAATACATGGCATGATTAATGCGGAAATGAAGAGGTGTTTGACGCCTTTACAAGTACTCCCCCTCTAAGACAATGATTACAGAGATAATTATTGGATGACATGAACATTAATCACTGAGGTGCTGGGGGAGCAGGAGGCGACCCCTTCTCTTCAAGAACTGTGGGCGGGGGGCAACGTCAACGGCTGGATCTGCCGCAGCGCGGCCTCTGGGGTTCCCACGGCCTCTCCTTGGTGGAGCGGCAGTTATGTCTGCAGGCGTGTTTTGAGGGGTGACCCTGGAACGTCTGCCTGCCTCCTCCCGGATTTCGCTGTCTAAAAGGAGTGCTGATTTTAGCCTGTCGATGGAAACCCAATCCTCCCGGCTGTGGACATCGATGAGATACGCCTTGGGGGTCCTGTCAATGACTCGGTAAGGGCCCCTATAAGGCCTGGTCAAGGGCGGTCGACAGGCGTCTATCCTGATGAAGAAGTAGGTGCAGGAATCCAGGCCAGCCGGGCTGTAGGTGTTGGTTCTGTCCATGAAGGTCTTATGGCAGGGCACAAACTTCTGTGCTAGATCCCTCAACCTCTGGAGTCGGGTATCTGTGCTGTCGGCTGATGATGGGAGGAATTCCCCCGGAACAGCTAGTGTTTCTCCATAAACTTTTTCTGCAGGGGATACGGTGCTATCTGCCCTTGGTGCGGTGCGGAGACCCGGCAGGACCCAGGGGAGTTGGGCCCTCCAGTTTTCATCGGTGCAACGTGCCATTAGAGCTGCCTTCAGTGAGCGGTGTGCCCTCTCTACCATAAACTTTGCTGTGGGGTTGTAAGCCGTCGTGCTGTGAAGTGTCGTACCCATCAGACGTGCCAGGGAGACCCAGAGTTCTGACAGGAATGCTGAGCCCCTTTCCGTAGTAATGCTGTCTGGCACCCTGAAGCGGCTGATCCAACTGGAGAGGAGGGTTTCTGCACAGGATGCTGTTAACGCCTCCTCCATAGGTGTAGCCTCTGGCCAGCAAGTGGAGCGGTTTATGACTGTCAGGAGGTACCTGGCACCCCCAGACTGAGGTAGAGGCCCGACGACGTCTATATGAGGGAAATCACCAGTGACTGATTCTGTGTGCCTTGTGACCTTGCTGGTCTAGCACGGGATACAGCTCCTGGCCACTAGCAGGCGTCCTTCCTGATGCTGTGCCACACAAACTTTTCTGCTATCAGGCACGCCATGCCCTGATGGATGGGAAAGGCTGTGAATGATGTCGAATGTCTGCTTCCTCATCGAGGCGGGGACCAGGGGACGGGGGCGGCCGGTGCTGTGTTGCAGAGAAGAGTTGCGCCCGAACCGCCCAAGGGCACATCCTCCCACTTGAGTGCCGTCATTGCCGTCCTGTAGGCTGGTGTTTCCAGGTCTGCTGCTTGCTCCCTTGCCAGGTCTTCGTAGTGTATGCCATGGTGCAGGGAATTGATTTCCACCTGTGACAGGGCATCAGCTACTGTATTCTTCCTGCCGGGGACGTAGGTGATGGTGCAACCAAACTCAGAGATGGCGGCCAAGTGCTGCTGCTGCCTCGCCGACCACGCGTCGCCCGCCTTCATAAATGTGTGCACCAGGGGCTTGTGGTCCGTGAGGATGGTGAATGGAGTGCCGTCCAGTAGGTATTTGAAATGCCACACAGCCTGCTAGATTGTGAGCAGCTCTCTATCGAAGGCGCTGTAGCGGGTCTCTGCTGGCAACAACTTGCGACTGAAGAGGGCTAGAGGCAGGGGGGCGCCGTCGACTACTTGCGCGAGCACTGCTCCGCAGGCAATGTTGCTGGCGTTGGTGGTGAGTCTCAGGGAAGCAGTGGGGTTATGATGCGTTAAGGTGGTGGCACTCGCAAGGGCTGTCTTTGTCTCCTCGAATGCCTGCTGTTGAAGGGCCTTGATTGTCTGCGGCATTGGGAACTTTTTTATTTCGTTCACCTTGGAGGTCATGGGGCGTACTCCTGCTGGGGAGATCTCGTGTCCGAGGACGTCTATTTTTTCCGCCCTTAATGTGCATTTTTCAAACCTGATGACTAATCTATTCTCCTGCAGGCACTTCAGGATGGCGCGGACATGGCGAAGTGTTCCTATGGGGACCTGGAGAAGATAAGGATGTCATCTATGTAACAGATGCAGAAAGGCAGGTCCCCAGGATGGTGTCCATCAGGTGCTGGAATGTGGCCCCCACATTCCTGAGGCTGAAGGTGGAGTAGGAGAAGGTGTACGTCCCAAACGGCGTGATGATGGCTGTCTTTGGGATGCCGTCAGGATGCAGAGGAACCTGAAAGTATGATTTTAGCAAGTCCATCTTCATGAAGACCTTGGCCCCTTGAAGGGCACTTGTTAGGTCTTGCATGTTCGGCAGTGGGTAGTGGTGACTAAGTTCAGGCGACGGTAGTCTCCGCAGGGCCTCCAGGAACCATCTGACTTCTTTACCATATGCAGGGGAGATGCCCAGGGGCTCAATGCTTTGGTACAGATGCCCATCTGTTCCATCTCGGCGAAGGCCCATTTAGCGTCTTGTAGTTTTTGGGGGGGCAGGCGTCGGAACTTGGCATGAGTTGGGGGGCCTATTGTAGTGATGTGGTGGTAGATGCTGTGCTTGGCACTGGCCCCCAGCAACTGGCGGAACTCTGGTTTAAAAACCTCCGGGAACTCCTGGAGTGGGGTGGTGTAATTGTTCGAGGCTGTGAAAGAAGACAGTGGGCATCCCCGGTCCGGTGGAGAGTGGTCAGGAGTGGCAGGTTCCGGTGTCGAGGAGGCATTGCCTGTTGACGTCGACCAGGAGTCCGTGGTGTCCCAGGAAATCAGCGCCCAGGAGGGGGGAACTTGACCTCTGCGATGACGAGAGGCCAGTGATACCTGTGGCCCAAGATGGAGATTGTGCGGGTTGTTGCTCCATAGCAGCGGATGGGGTTCTGTTCGCAGCTACCAGGGAGGTCGTGGAGTCAGCTATCCAGGCATAGTCCTCCTCCGACGGTGGGAACACCGACTGCATTGCACCTGTGTCAACCAGCAGGCGCCGTTTTGATATATCGTCTCTGATGAAGGAACCTGCTGGTTGCGGTCATTGTATTTTGCGGCCACTGCTGTTACTTGTGGCTGCCCTTCTCATGTTTTGTGAAGGAACAGGGGGTTCTGCAGTTCCTGGCGCTGGGGCCGAATCCTCTGTGGAAATAGCACCAAGCCGGGTTCATCCACACCCTCTGCTCCCTTGGCAGTGTTCTCCTCCTGTACATCATGTTTGTGTTCTCTGTTGTCGTCGTCCTCCAACTCAGGCTACAGGCTGTGAGGGCAGCAGCTGCAAGGGCGGCGGCGTGCTTGGAGGCTTTAGTGGCTTCATGGATTTTCTGGGCAACGTCGACCAGCTTGTTCATGGGAAGGGCATTTGTGTCAGTAATTTGGCCCCTCACCTCCTGCGGAAGGTGCTGCAGGGATATTGCTCTTGTCAGGCTGATTTCCTTCCTGTGCCCATTTGCGTTAACGCCCAGCAGTGTTACTAGACCCCACAGTTCGTCCGAGGTGTTCCTGGGTGATGTTTCCCCCAGGGGCTGGGTTATTAGGTCTAAGGCAAGCTGCACTCGGGCATGGAATACATTTGTATCAGCTTGTCTCGCAAGGCTGTGTATGTGGCCTTGTCTAGCTGTGAGTCAAGCCAATGGGTGATCTTGTTGAAGACCACTTCAGGTAGCATCGTCATGGTAACATCTGCCTTGGTCCTCTCATCTGTGATGTGCACCACGCAGAATTGAGCATCTGCGCACAGAAACCAAAATGCTATATTCTGGTGCCAAAACAGGGGAGCTTTACCATATCTGGCTTTGTGGGCTAAAGGGGCACACAGACGATTTCCATGTTTTTGGATTGCGATTGTAATTCAGACTCTGCCATCTTTACTTTCCCACACCAAAACGCGAGTACGTGAATGGTGAGGGTCAAACTGTTCAAAATGCCAAAACATACCCTTGCGGGACGCCGTTATTAGTCTGTTAATGGCATGGGGTTCCTCCGAGGAAGGAGCTTTCAGAGGTCTAGACTGTGTCGCCGTTTTGAGTCTGTTAAAGGCTCTCTGAAGGTAAATGTGGCCGTATTTAGTCCGTTAATAGCGGGGCCAAAACCGCATGGTTACCTGTCACGCCGGGGTCACCAGTTTTGATGTTCAAGAAGACAGGCCTGGGTATGACTGATTTATTTCTCAGAAACCAGGTATACATTGAGGAATGCGGACGGAAAGGAAGTGACCGACCTTGCGCATTCCCACGTCACGCATTTAGACAAGAAGTTGCGTTTGTTAAATGACATATAAATGAGAATAATTTGCATTACAATAAACATACAAAGTAGTTACATACATCTGCAGAAAGACAGGACAATAATGCGTATGGAGAGATACATAAAAAATATGAAATAATAACGGGTAATATACATGGCGTGATTAATGCAGAAATAAAGAGGCGTTTGACGCTGTGAGGGCATCAAACCACCTCTCCTTTCCTTGTGTTTCGCTCTACATTTGTACATTAATAATGTTGTATTTGTCACTTGTTATTGGTTTCAGATTCTTTATGTATCTCATTATATGTATCATTCGATGGCCTATTCGCAGATCTGCCCTGTACATGTTCTGTAATGCTCTGTATACGTCATTTTATGTCTTTCAACAAACACAATTCTGTACGGACGCTGCAGGTCGCCCACTAGCTTTCCCTCCGCTTACCTCATTATAAGTACCTGTCGTGAACAATAAAGAATCAGTCTCACTTCTGACATTTCTTGAACCTCACAACGCCTTTACAGCCTATTGATATGGCTGCTTTTTTGTTTTGTCCTTTTTTGAAGAACAATCTTATTCTAATTTAGTCAAAATCACTTTCTTATGGTGGACCTACTGTAACAATTCTCTTGAAGGAGCCAATTGTTCCTGAGCCTTGAACAGAAAGGAATGACTGCTACCCTTTTCTGTCATTGGTTTGTTTACAAGAAGCTTTCCGATATTTGAGATATAAACAAATTAGAAGGCAATATTCTTTACATTGACTACAACAGATCTCAGAACACACAATGACTAACTTGACTTGAATGAAGTAACCTATTCTTAAAATTATTAAACAAGGGGAATAGGAGGAAAGCAATGCACTACCATTGTGTTTTGTCCCTATTGAATAGTGTTCTAAACTGGAGCAGGAATTTCAATATGGCTGCATGAGGTCACAAACTAAGCAAGAAGATCGCCACTCCATGTTATTGACATTGTGAATAATAGGCTTAACTGGCATCAGAGGTTATGCGTGGCATAGACGCTTTTAATTTTCTGAGCTGCCCAACAGATATGAATAGGTTAAGGTAGAAATTCTATTCATTATTCACATTTAAAAAAATACAGCAATGTAGGTTCATACTTCCAAAAAGTTGCTACTAGAAAATGATGACCACGCTTACACAGTTAAAACAGAATACATGCTAACTTTGCAAATTACTTGAAAACGCTTTGGAAATGCTGTGAACTTTAACTGTCATGACTGATACTAAAATGTCTTCACGATTATAAAGAAAAGACGCTAAAAGGAAGCATTTAGCTTATCAGTTTGCAAAGATAAAGAGCATGTAAGAGCCCCGACGCTGCCTCTTCCAAACACGTGTGTTCGTCAATCGTCATCATCGAAGTGGACAGGATAAAGCCAGCGTCTCGTTTTCTTTCTCTACAGGAACGCTATTTCAACCACACAATATTTCCGTCTGTTTCTCCCTAGCCACTGTTGTCTTGATGTATGTACAATCATTACTACTTGCATTGTCATGCAAGCATTCTAATCGTGTACTCATAATGTTCCAACGAATCTTCTGTGTCAAACTGTGTGTATGTTTCTGTTTGTGAAGACGCCAAACGTCTTGCCATCTCACATATATTATGCTACTGCATTGTAATCATGAATCTGTCTTGAATCTCATGCAATTGGCCATATGTAGAATTTCCTGACCTTTCCATTGATATATGTTTCATCACTGTATGTTGATCATGTCTCTTGATATCGCCATCTGTTTGTCTGCCGACAAACACAGATGTCTGAACCTTTTATCTCTGTTTTACCTGTCTGTGTGTAGACGCTACATTACCGCTCGCACGCGTCGATAACATCGAAGATTCTGTACATTTATCTGTTACGGGCTGCTCTAGAAGCAAGAGCCGTGCTGGCATAAGGCCAGCTAAATCTAAAACAACAACATTATTTATCTCAGTAAGGAACAACCAATAAACCAGTAAACACCCAGCCAGTATGCCGCTCAATCCCCAGTCCTTACAAGCAGGCAGCATTCCAAACTAGTGACTGGATAATAGACATATTGTAAGTCTTTATCGCTCATATTTACAACATGCCGTCACATAACATCCATACCCAAATGTTATTAATACAATAAAGAGAGGAGAAGACGCTGTACTTTTAACTACCACCGACTCTACGAAAGCGCATCGCCCGAAGACAACAGGCATGTGGCCGTTTGCCGCCTGGCTACCATTAGGGGCGCTATGGTATGGGTGGTCTGAGGAAACTATAACGTGATGATGTGAAAATAAAATTAAACGAAAATGGTAATCCTTGGAGGCGAAATTTACCCTGAAATGGAAACATTGATATATATTTTCATAAATGTGTTTAGAGGTAATAGTAAAAATATAAGTATAGCCTATATGATTATTGTTTTGTACTAACAAAAAAACAACAATAGATCAAAACATTAGCGACAGCAGAAAAGATGGAAATTATAACAATAACGTTGATTGCAGTAATGATCATTATCAGTATTACTGTGCGGGATGCAATTTGTTTTCGTTATATTTCTCGGAAACTGCTATTTAGGCAACAAGCGATTACGGCAGTTTTACAGAGGAGACTGACTCACTCATTTCAAATTGGATCTAAAGCTTTGTAGAACCAAACCTCAAGACATTTAATTTATTGAGGCAAGCCATTGTTATTAAATACCAGGACCAGTTTTTGCTTCTGGTACATTGATAAACAATTATGATAGTTAATGCGAGAGAAGTTCACGGAAACAAACGTCACTTTCATGGAAGTAAAGTTGGGCAGAAAAAAAAAAATTGAAGTGCGTATAGAGAGTCATTGACCCTGTATGATCACATTCCACAATACAGGATTATAAACATTTCATTTGATTATCGTAGATATAAAGAGATTTAATATATTTCATTACTTCAACATACACTTTTAAATCCATTACAAATCGGTTACCAAAAGGACATGCAGTGAGTTAATACTTCCTTAACACATTTTCTTAAAAAACATACGCTGGAAAACAAAATGATTCATGGGTTAAGTTTTTAATGGGATATTCGCGATGTCATATTTTAATATCGTCTTATACTATCGCTTTTAGTCATATATTATTTGAAAGCTTTAAAACGGTCCCCCTGGTCTCCCACTGAATCTAGAATGACTGGCAAAAGTTTTCACTTCCAATGGAACAATAATTATTGAGGTTACGGCAAAAACCGTAGTCTCATGTATTATAAGACCTTTAATTGTATACTCATAATCAGATAAAAATTGGTTTTTCCGTCGTCCACCCTACGAAGAATTGCTGTTCGAATCTGCTTGAGGTTCGTTCACAATTATTGTCCGAGAGATCTGTCGTGACTCGTGAACACTTTCGTTGTATTCGTAACTCGTAAGAATAGTGTTACGTCTACTCGCTCGTGATAGTGAATGTTAGAAACATTTCGTAACTTACGGTATAACCTTAAAAACGTGTATTTATAATTGTTTATGAAGCCCTTTAGGTTTTATATAGGCTAGGCCCATCATAAGTGTGTGTAAAGTGTTGGATGTAGCCTGATCTTCACCCAAATGCCTAAGCGAATTAAGCCTAGGCCTACCCAGTATAAAGGTGCCAAGACCTCGTTACATTAAAACATCCAATCATCGCTACTGAACAAGAGATATAAACCCTCTGTTGGCCTAGCCTCGTTCAGACATCTTCCAAGTAAGTATAGTGGGAAATATGAAATTTTATTGACTGGTAATTGTAAATCTATAGGCCTAATGCAGTACGAATCAAATTTAAGTATCGTTCAGTACAGATGGAAATCTTGAAGTCTATAGTTCAGTAGGAATTTGAAGTAGGTAGAACTATATTATAACTCGCCTTCTATAGGGAAATTAACTTGGAATTAGACGTTTTCCATGCTATTTTGGGTAGTAATTGATTGATTAATTGTGGGTTATCTGGCGTCACACTACCAGGGTCACCGTCACCGTTTTGGGTAGTAATATGGGGTTGCTCTGCATTGGGGATTATCTTGGAAATTGACTTTTCCTGTAGTGTTTTGGTTGCTTATTAACAATTTACCATTGTGTTTTGGCGGTCGACTGTAATTAACTTGTAATTAACGTCAGAACTAATAATTGTTTTTGTATCCTGGCTAGGCTGGAATGCTATTGCACATGCAGTGTGTTATATGGAAGATTTTGGTAAAAAGTAGGAGTTTCCTTGCCAGGTTAGGTTAGGTTAGTTCCTTTTATAATAGGTTTAGGTAGAACTATATAGTAGCTCCGCTGCGGCGACTGCCTCCTAACTTGACTTTTTCTACAATTTTTTTGGTTGCTAATTATGAATTTACCTTTAATTTTTGGTGTTCGAGTGTAATTAACCTGTAATTAACCCGTGTAGTCCATCCAACAAGGGGTTTCCATATGCAGTCTTCACAAGACAGAGCACGGGTAGGTCTGTTTTGAATGGTTCATATCCCGTCCGGCAAGTACAATAACATGTTAGCATATGGGTACCCAATCCCCTGGGGCCAGTACTAAACACGGCGAAGGGACATTCCATTTGGCCGACAACAAACAGATGCACCGCCGGTATCAGAACCCCTAAAAGTGTAGAAAAAACCAGTTGAAAAGGTGAAAACAGGCGTGGGGCTAATATATAGAATTACCATAGGTTTCTTTAGCCAATCCCTTCTTGAACATACGGCTCCCTGATGACTTGCACATCATGACAGTTCGTGCGTAGTTACCCTGTAGTTTTACTGTATTTTGGTTGCTTATCAAGAATTTACCGTTATTTTTTGGCCATTGATTATAATTAACCTGTAATTAACCTCAGAACTTCATCCAACAAGGTAGATGACCCCTTGGGAATGCAGGGTTTTTGGGTGGGGTAGACCAGAGGGGGAGAGAACTGATATGTTATTGTATGTTGGCCGTCCTGGAATGCTATGGCGCATGCGCAGTGTTATAGGGGAATTCGAGCAGCTAATTGAGGACAATGGGGGGAGAGGGAGGGACACAGTCAGATAGGTACATATCCAGCCAATTATGTTACAGTATGAACTTCAAATTGAGGAAAACCCTCTTAAGCATTTGTACTAAAGGCAAACGGCAGTTTGAGGAAAAATGGGGATAGGGCGGGATCGAGGGCAATCTCACCGGGGACTTAGTAACACACACCGCCTACTAGGTTAGGTTAGGTTAGGTTAGGTTAGTTTAGTATAGTTCCTTTTATAATAGGTTTCCTTCACCAGGCCCCTCCACTTCCCTTAGCTGATCAGTTCTTGAACATATGCCTCCCAGATGCCTTTTGTATGCATGGAACCATTCCAGGGTGGCCATCATAACAACAAAATGGCATCTTTCTCTCCCTGTGATTTACCCCATCCAAAACACCATGTTCCCAATTGGTCCCCAAAATAATATTTGACCGCCAATAAACAACACCACCTCCATCAGGAACACTCAGAGTATAGAAAAACTCAGTTTTCAAGGTAAAAGGCTGTGCGTAGTTATTCTATATTATTGCCTTAAAGTATAAATTGTGGTGTGATTATGATGGAACTGATGCTCATTTCCATGGTTAATGGCTTAGTACAACAGTAACCTCCCATGCTGCTTGTATCAAACAAGTAGGCCTAGGACTATACAGGACCACAAGGGAAAGACCATTGTTATGGGTAAGACCTAACCTGTGGTGCTTCATCCTACCTGTGCCCCTCACCCGATTCACCTCCCCAGAACACCCCAGGCATAGCAAATGGCAAAATCCAGAGTTGTGCATGCTATCTCCTCTGGTTGCAACTTGCTTGACGGCAGATCAAAAACATATTTTGGTAGTGTTTTACTTTTAGCCATTATTGCATTTTGGGTTTGAAAATATAACTTTCTTATGTTTTAATGTGTTCTTTGAGCATCTCTGACATTCATTTCACTAACCAATGAGCACTCAGACATAGGTTACACCACCCTTATAACTTACAATTCTGGAGACCACAGTGGGAAAGCTGGGTTTTTGAGTAGGGGAAAAGACAGAAGAGTGAAATACAGAGGCCTCAATCCCACCGGTAGTCCATATTCAGATTAAGGTAAGTTATGGAACATTTTCAGACTACTACTATGCACGAGGTTAAGGGCATAGTACCCTAGGTTAGATTAGGTTAGGTGTGGTTGGTTAGGTCACTTGCTAATGAAGCAAATGTCAGAAACGTTCAAAGCACTCGTTAATACATAGTAAACTGGTGTTTTCAAGTCCAAAATGCGATAATGGTTTAAACTAAAACTTTACTGATATTTTAAGAGGGATGTATCCACTAGCAGTGTCATGGTAGCAGACTTTTGTTACTATTGTATCTCTTTGTAACCTATATGGGTTGGAGGTTAAGCATAGGCATGAGTATTTGTGTATTATATCATTTCCCAAATGAAGTTCAAGTATTACTGTGGACCTTTGGTACTATAGACAGTACTATTGATGAAATAGGCAGTACATTAAAGTAGACGCTTAAGGATAGACAGTGTCTTAATATATTATTTAATAAAAAAGAATGCCAGCCTCTTTCATTTATTGCTTCTCTTTCAAGTTTAACTTATTGCAGCAAACTTTCTGCTGAAGATGCTCGTATTTACAATGACTTTATTTGTCTAAAAGCCTTGTTGGAAACTAATTAAAACTGCAAGAAAGTCCTTTCTGTTGTGATGCTTTTGCTGGAGAGAAGAGCCCGAGATTAAAAGTAACTGAAAGTAAGCGAAAAGAAACTAAATATTTAAGAGTAAAATGGTTTTCCCTTTTTCAGTTGCTTTTTTCTTCTCATTTTCAAAGTTTTGGGAAACTAAATGAGCATTTTTCACACTTTCACTAATTTAAATATTGGAAAACAATTTAGATGTGTAACATTAACCTTGCCCTTTTATGCACGTAAATGAGTTGAGACTCTTGAACGTTTTATGAAGGTTTCCAGCATCACTAGGAATTTCAAGAAATGTGAATTAATTATTAAACAAGTTTAGTGTTATTATTATCATCATCATCAGTGGCAGGAACAGTTTTTAATTTAATTTTATTTTAATTGTATTGACCGTAATATTAAAAAAGGACATAAATGCCTTTTAAAGCAGTCAAATGTGTTTCAGAGTAGGTGCAAATAGAGACACTGTTTCAAGAGGCTGAAGCTGTGGTTTGATAGAAGAGATTTCTTGAAGGTTTGTTGATTGTGAACACACAGGAGAAGTAGAGCTGAAAGGTGGAAGAGTGGAAGGGGTTAATGTAGATTTAAGAATGCTTATGGAAGTAACTGTTGAGGTTGTTTGGAGGGCAAATGAAGAGGTTGAAGAATGACAAGACACCATTACAAATGAAATTCTGCACTAATTTGGTGGTAGTGTCATTGAGTGAGTTATCTTGGGGTGTAAGGAAATCGTGAAAATGGTGAAAATAAAAATAGTTCTCTTGTAGAAGGATGTTGGTGGTACAAGAGAATTTAACCAGTTGGTTCTTAGCCACGTAAAATAGGTCTAATCCTTTGGGCCAGCCCTAGGAAACCTGTTAATCAGATCAGTGGTCTGGTAAAACTAAGGTATACTTTTTTTTTAGGTCATAACTTCACTAAGTATACCTGGAAATTTATGTAGTAGGATTTTGGTTGAGTTGGTAACAGATAATGGAAAGATAGAAAGGTGAAGAACAGTAAGTGGAACAAATATTTGTTTTAAAACAATAATGTGTGAGGTCTGAGAGTAAAAGAAGAAACTGTGAGATAGGATAAATTGAGTGGCAGTGTGAAGAGTGATGAGGATGTTTGGTATAGGAGATAAGTTCTTGAGAACAGTAAGATAGGTTTTATGATGGAATTGAAACGAGTAAGAATTATTAGCAGGAGAGTAACTGATTAGAATTTAGAAATGGGATTAAGACAAGGATGTATTATTTCACTGTGGCCGCATATTATTTTTATGGTT
>NC_089788.1:67575219-67602719 GCF_040412425.1 Macrobrachium rosenbergii | reverse complement strand
AGTCGAGGAGTAAAAGGAGGAACCAGGAAGGGCCTGGATGGCTGCGATGTTTCCGGTAAAGGAGTGGGAAGGGGTCGCCTTCCGTTGGCAGTTCTTCTTAGCATTTGAAAGTGGATTTTCGCTGAAATACTGTCTCTTATCTCTTGATGGTGTCATAATCCCGCCGGAGGGGTCTCTCTCTCTCTCTCTCTCTCTCTCTCTCTCTCTCTCTCTCTCTCTCTCTCTCTGTGTGTGTGTGTGTGTGTGTGTGTGTTATACTCAATATTCAAGTAAAAGGAAATTTTACAGGCTTTTTGCTAGGCGATAATCATAATAATCAAGAATAATTACAGACGTGATGAATGGATTGACCATGCGAAAAACTGCAGCAGATTTTTCACAAAATGATCGCCTTCCCTTCCAGAGAAGTTTAAGCCGGAAATGTTTCCTTCTGAAAAATGACTATCTATAATTTTATTTCCTCGACCGTGATCCTTACAAAAAGTCAAGTATACCTTAGTTTAACTAGACCACTGAGCTGATTAACAGCTCTCCTAGGGCCCGCCCGAAGGATTAGAATTATTTTACGTGGCTACGTGGCTAAGAACCAATTTGTTACCTAGCAACGGGACCCACAGCTTATTGTGGAATCCAAACCAGAGCTTTTAATCACCTCATTGATCTGGTTAAACTAAGGTATACTTACTTCTACCTATTACTTTATAATACAACTATGAGGTTTTTCCCCAGTTCCTCCTTTATTTTCTTTGCCTCTTTCATCTTAATGTCCAACGACTCCAACTCCCTCTCTTCACTGTCTTAATTAAAGCGCTGAACGGCCGAAAGCGCCTCAGTGCTTGGCTTGACCAAGGTCTAGACCTTGGGCTTGACAGCCAATATTTCGTAAATCAGAAATCACACTTGAAAGAGTAAAACTGGATCATTAGTTTCATATCTGGAAGGAAATGTGTCTCTTTATCCTTACCCCCAAACCCACATGTCGGTGATCCCATTTTCTTGTTCTTCTCATCTTCATCTCTTGTGTCCTTGGATTCTTACGTCTGTCCTGCTTGAAATTTATTTTTAGCCGCATTTTTTTTATTTGCGTCATTTTTTGTATTTCAGTCTTCCGGCTTTTTCATGACATTCCAGTTTCATTCCCCTCACTTGACTGTTTTGTAGTAGAGGCATTGGTTGTACGGTAATCGCAGGAATATATATAAAAGGGAGAGTGGTCTCAGTTTGGTGTCGGGAAAAATAGACTCGGATTTCATTCGCCTTTTATTAATTTTCCAACTTCTTTTATTTGATTCTGGTTATCACATTTTGTCAGACCTTTCCTCATGTTGGTGATTAAGGTCGCATGTGAGCTCCCCCAACCAAAACCACCCCACCCCTTTTCTCCTATACTTTACACCACTTAAATTTCCCATTCTTTTCGCAGCTCCTCCTCCTCCTCCTCCTCCTCCTCCCTCCTCCTCCTCCTCCTCCTCCTCCTCCTCCTCCTCCATGCTAACAGTAAATAAACAACGATGCCCTAAGTAGGCTTTGGTTGCATAATTTACACATTTAAAAGCTTTAATTAAAGACCTCATAGGAGCTTCGACCGTTTCACTCGCCTGTGTTTCTATGTTATTGCTCACTCAAAATTCGTCAGCAGTTTTCCATCGCTAAATCTGCAAATGAACTCTAAAAAGTTGAGTATACCTTAGTTTTACCAGACCACTGAGCTGATTAACAGCTCTCCTAGGGCTGGCCCGAAGGATTAGACTTATTTTACGTGGCTAAGAACCAATTGGTTAGCTTGTAGGTAAAAGCGTATGCTTGTGATAATACATGTAGGCAAAATGTTAATGTAAAAAATTCAGTCACGTGTCTGTTTGTATAATCGTATGTGTATATAAATGTATGTAAATGTATGTGCGATGGAAGCAGTTTCCCTACCGAAAGGCAAGGTATGAGAGGGAAAAACAGAAACATTAAAGACCAACTTAGTGTAAAATCGGTGGAAAAACCATTCTTTTTTACTCTGAAGTTGTCAGGACTCTCACCATTAAGCCGTACAACACAATTTACTTCTTACTCGTTCAGGTAATTTGTAACACTGCTATCTCATTAGTCGAGTATTATCTTGATTTCCTACTCTTATTTGATCCCGATTGGTTTTATTTGAAGCCCTTTGTATTTGTTACTTACCTAATAATTTCCAGTCTCTGTTTCGGCAAACTACTTGAATACACTAATTCACCTTTTCACCTCTTCTAACACTGCTCATCATGGTATGTATATGTATACATTTCTCGACCCTTCAGACCCTTTCTACTCCTTGCGTACTACTTTAAATTTATATGATTTTCAGCTTTTGTAACGACATATACTTCAGTGCAATTCTTAACCTTTCAACTCTTTTACTACACATCGGCATCTTTACAACCGTCAGACTTTTAACCCTTCTTACGCCATCTATACATCGTTAGGTTTTCGATGTTCCAACCCTCTTTATTCCGTGTGCATATCTTTACGTTCCTCGAACTTTCAACGCTTCTTAGTCTTACTTCACATACATATTTTTACATTGCAAATTCTACATACATAGTACTTTTTATGTCTTAGAAGTTTCAACCCTTCTTACTACACCTGTATATCTTTGAATTTCTAGAATTTTCAGACCTTTACATTGAAGGTATTTGTCTTTAAATTTTCAGCCTTTTAACCGTCTCTTCTCTACCACCATATTTCTACATTTCTCGGCCTTTCAGCCTTTCCTGCGCCACATAGGCTGTATATAATTTGTAGTTTTTTTGTAAAAGAAAACTATTGTGCCGGCTTTGTCTGTTCGTCCGCTCTTTATTCTGTCCGCACTTTTTCTGCTCGCCCTTAGATCTTAAAAACTACTGAGGCTAGGGGGGCTGCAAATTGGTATGTTGATCATCCACGCTCTAATCATTAAGCATACCAAATTGCAGCCCTCTAGCCTCAGTAGTTTTTATTTTATTTAAGGTTCAAGTTAGCCATAATCTTAGTTCAGGCTACAGTATGGGATAGGCCACCACCAGGTCATGGTTGAAGTTTAATGGGCCGCGGCTCATACACCATTACTCCGAGACCACCGAAAGATAGATCTATTTTCGGTGGCCTTGATTATACGCTGTAGCGGCTGTACAGAAAACTCGATTGTGCAGAAGACTCTTTGACGCATTTTGTAACTTGTTTTCTAGGAGTTTCAGCCTTTCACAGAGCACATATATTTTTCTGACATTTTACTTTTATTCCTTTCACTTTTTCCTCACTTATCATTTAGGAGTCATGTTCTTCTTTTCTTCTTTTTCTTTTAACGCCACCCGTGTGACACTGACTTGTTGCTATACTCCAGAGGGATGGCATCCACTTTATAAGCGAATCCATTCTCTCATAAAACCTGTCTGCTTCCTTGAAACTTCGGCCCGCTCCGGACGCAAATTCCTGAGATGAATGCTAGTATTGTACCAGCCCCGGTTAGTATGCCATGATTTGGGTGTGGGAAACACAATGAGATTATTTTCAAGAAAATTTTATGGTCAATTTTTAAGAAATGGCGTCCCGCTTTTTTCAGGGAAAGGTCTTAGTACTCGGTTACATCTCGGGAAAATGCGACCCGGAAATGTCGTTGCAGTGGTGAGGTGAAAAGCGAGGTTTATTTCAGTACCACCCTCAAACGAGAGACTTGTTATTGTCAACTTAGATTGTTTCAATACTGTTGAACAACCCTTCAACCTTTCCCCTAGACGTTCCTTGGCTTTGACAATACCGGTATATTGGTCTCCAATGTTTACCGTGTAGGGCAACTAAACTAATATTCACGCATGCTACCGCGTGGCTTCGAATCCGATCAGGGAAGCAAGACATTTTTTATTTTTGCCCAGATCGGATTGGAGGCTTGCAGTGATAAGCGTAATCCTTCCCTTTTAATAATAATAATAATAATAATAATAATAATAATAATAATAATAATAATAATAATAATAAAGAATGCAGAAATCAAGAAGTTACGAGATTAGTGTGCCTACCGAAAATGCTGTGATCTGTAGGTTCTCGCTTCACGTGTTTTATTGTCGGGTCCACTTGGTTACTAGTTTACAAAGTTGCATTCACTTACTTTAAGTGCGGTATTTGTTATGTGGAATTCTTATTTGTATTTCCTTAGATATTTTATTCCTCTTTTTGGTTGTTTCCCACTTCTAATTATTTACTTTTCTGCTTGACATTCACTTTCATTCTTCGTCTGTGTGTGTCTTTGTTTACTTAATTTACATATTCAGTTGATAACGCTGTGAGCTATGTAAAATATTCCTGTCAAACTCGTTTATTTTCACCGTAATCATGTTTACATTCCCGCCTTTTCTAGTTCCTCCCTAAGTAACCTTGTACGTTAACTCATTATCTACCACCGAATAATGATCAGATGACTTTAAACTTGAAGCCAACCGTGTTATACCATTACGTAATTCAGTTTTTCATTCTTGTATAAATATACTCTTGTGTTTACTGCAGTCCTTTCATTTTTATTTAGATTTCCATCGGCTAAGTTTCCTTATGTAAGGGATGTTGATTCTCTCTCTCTCTCTCTCTCTCTCTCTCTCTCTCTCTCTCTCTCTCTCTCTCTCTCTCTCTCTCTCATTAGTTTTTAGACGGCAGGAAAATGTGTCCCACTACTCGACGTATGATTCCTGCAGCTTGAAATCCACGAGGCCCTGTGTTCAACCAAAATTGGACGAGATGAAAGGACCCCTTCCTTAAAAGTAATTCTCTGCATGTAATAAAGGCTTTCGAGTGATCTTGGAACTCTACATCCTCTGGTAGTGATTTTCTTCCTTTGATGGGCGCGTATGGTAGTTGAATGCCCGCCCCGTTTTGTAGTTTACCCTCGTTTGAGTGTCACCGACTCGACAGCGCCATAGGGACGCGTCGAGTCCCGAGTCCCTAGAGGGACGCGTATGCAGCGTCCCTTCGGTCCCTAGCTGCACCCACTTTTTATCCTTTTACCTTCATTCCCACTTCGTTTCTTCAGTCCTACTGTCCAACCTCTCTAACTGTTATTTCTCAGTGCTACTAGGGGCATTCCTCCCTGTTCCATCTTTTGATCCGTGTGCTTCTTCTTTATTATCTGGCTTGGCAGCCTCGGTTTCGTAAAAATAAAGTACCTCGACGTTTCGAAGTCGATGACCTTCTGTTTTCAGAAGAATGATATTGGCGTTTTCTTATGGAGGTTGACGTCCATTTTGCTGACGAGTTACTCGACATCATTTTCGTCGTGTTTTGAATCCAAAGGCGTTTCATCATCGTGATTAGTTTGAGAATCTCTCCGTCAGTACCTGTGCCGTATTTTGCAGGGCTCGGCAAATTTTGTTTCCCTTACTGGGAGATTTTGGAATTTTGTTTCCCGCACTCCAGACATTTAGTTTTCCATTTTTAGTTTCCTGGAAAAGAAAACTATGGTGCCGACTTTGTCTGTCCGTCCGCACTTTTTCTGTCCGCGCTTTTCTCTGTCTGCGCTTTTTCCTGTCCGCACTTTTTCTGTCCGCCCTCAGATCTTAAAAACTGCTGAGGCTAGAGGGCTGCAAATTGTTATGTTGATCATCCACCCTCCAATCATCAAACATGTCAAATTGCAGTCCTCAAGTCTTAGTAGATATTTTATTTAAGGTTAAAGTTAGCTATGATCGTGCGTCTGGCAACGCTATAGGACATTCCACCACCGGGCCGTGGCTGAAAGTTTCATGGGCCGCGGCTCATACAGCATTATAACAAAAGATAGAACTATTTTCGGTAGCCTTGATTATACGCTGTACAGACAACTCGATTACACCGAAAAAAACCTCGGCGCATTTTTTACTTGTTTCTTCTTGTTTTCACCATTTCTCGCTTAACCAAGGGTATTAGGTTGCCAGGCCTATTGACCTTTTATACTAATAAAAAGGTCAGTGATGATCTTAGTACCTCCGCAGAGGAGGTCATGTTTTTATTGCGTTGTGTCAATTTGACTTAACCTTTAGGTAGATTACGTGAAAGTTACAGAACGGATTTTGATGAAACTTGATATTTGGTGGAAACATTCACTGGATGACTGCTTAAAGATGACAAGATACGAATGAGGTCGTAATTGTTCCTGATGAGAAAAAGATTCTCTCTCTCTCTCTCTCTCTCTCTCTCTCTCTCTCTCTCTCTCTCTCTCTCTCTCAAACACACACACACACACACACAGTATAAGTACCACAGTATCTCTTGTTTAGGTAGCAGAGTGTCTCAGGACCCGGGTCTTCTCACGGATGTACGGGGAGCTCAATCCAGTTCTGACTGGTTTTAGATTAAAGAATTTTCAGACTGATGCAGCTGTCCAGAAACCAGTGTCTAAGTATGCCATGTGCTATCTCAGAATCATGAGGATGTATCTTGGTTTTTATTTAAATGCTGCAGCATGACTGTATCCTGACTTTTCTCAGGTGCGGAGGAAACCCAATCCAGTTCTTAGCAGGTTTACATTCTTTAAACAGTTATTGGAGCCCAGAAAACAGTCTTGCAGCGCTACTCTCTTGTTCAAGTTCATGGTGATGTATGCAGTCCTCTGGGTAAATGGTACAGCATCACAGTACACAGGTCTTTACTTGGGTGTAGGGTAAACCCCAATCAGCTCCTAGAAATCTTAAATTCTTTAGAGTCTACTCTAGACTATGCGGACATCCCGAAATCAGCCTCTTGGAACGCCACTTTTGGACTCAGATTCGTGTAGGCCTATGTATTCTGGTACGCTTGCGAACCGGAGCGTTTTAAGGAGTTAAATAAGATATACTTTTTTAGCCTACATGATTGTACTTAAAAGAAGGCACATATGATTGTACTTAAAAGAAGGCACATATGATTGTACTTAAAAGAAGGCATGGAAGCTACTTTGCTGAGGAAGAAGTTATGAAAAACACAAAGGGATACTTGGAAATAAATCCTCCAGCATATTCCTGTTGCATTTGTCATATCTGATGAGTAGCATCTTAATTGTTGTAGGTCTCGCTATCTCTACCTTTTCCCGATATCATTAGGAAATTAAATTCGGGTTTCTTTGTCTTTGATCAATAATTACAAGCTTTGTTTAGACACCAGGCAACAAAATTCATCTTTTTTATGTTGTAAATAAAGGCGAACTGGTTAGGTTTATGTATTAAGAAAAGCGAATGTGATTTTCATATGCATATCCTCTAAAAGGAACAAGCAGCCTTTTAGCTTTCGCTTATGTATTCATAGTATATTCATTGTATACTGCTACACGCCATCCGTGGTAAGGGGAACATATTTCATGCATTGAAACACCATTTTCTTGTGTTACCTCAGAAATGGATACAAACATGTGATCCTTTTATATGCTAATGTCGTGTTGAAAGAAATGTCAAGGAATGTTGTTCCACTTCGTTCTGTTGACGAGTTTTCCCGGCGGTACACCGGCGCCGTGAGGATTTTGCCTCCGGTTCGTATCTGGGAACCTTACATCATCATTTCTCTTTCTCTGTTTTGCGTCGTTTTGTCTTGGATTCCGTGCGCATGGCATTTGTTCCTTGGTTTGTATCATTTCAAAACCGTAGTTTTTTCCCCTCATGGTTTAGTTCCCTATTCTGCATAATATTTGTGTAGCAATAGATGGAACCCCTACGAATAGATAATTTACTAAAGTGAGATTTACTCTAGTGTCGTTGTTAAATGCCTACTTTGAATAAGTATGCTCGTTCATTTTATCACTAATTAAGGTTCTTTGCAGCGTCCCTTCGGCCCCCTAGCTGCAATCCCCCCCTTCCATTCCTTTTACAGTATCCCCTTTCGTCTAACTCTCCACCCTTTTAACAGGAGTTTCAAAGTGCAGCTGCGAGGCTTTCCTCTTGTTACACCTTTACAACCACTTTACTCTCAGTTTCCTTGTCAACGATGACTGACCTCATAGGTCCCAGCGCTTTGGCCTGAACTTTATATTCCAATTCCATTCCCCACCATCAACCGAAGTTTTATTTTCCAAGTTTTTTACAACACAAAATTTCAAGATTACAAAATCACATTAATATCATGTTTTATAGCTCTTGACCAAACCTGGCCCTCTCTGACCTGACTGCGATGTTAGGCTAATACCTCTGAATTCTTTTGTAAACTCACGGGTGTAAAGCAAAGCTACAAAATGGGTGCAGTGAATTATAAAATGGAGAAACTACAAAACTGATACAGTAAATTACGAAATGGAGACACTACAAAACTGATACAGTAAATTACGAAATGGAGAGAAACTACAAAACTGAAACAGTAAATTACGAAATGGAGAAACTACAAAACTGAAACAGTAAATTACGAAATGGAGAAACTACAAAACTGAAACAGTAAATTACGAAGTGGAGAAACTACAAAACTGATACAGTAAATTACGAAATGGAGAAACTACAAAACTGGAACAGTAAACTACGAAATGGAGAAACTACAAAACTGAAACAGTAAATTACGAAATGGAGAAACTACAAAACTGAAACAGTAAATTACGAAATGGAAAAACTACAAAACTGATACAGTAAATTACGAAATGGAGGGAAACTACAAAGCTGAAACAGCAAATTACGAAATGGAGAAATGACAAAATAGAAACAGTAAAGTACAAAATGGAGAAACTACAAAGCTGATACAGTAAACTACGAAATGGAGAAACTCCAAAACTGAAACAGTAAATTACAAAATGGAGAAACTACAAAACTGATACAGTAAATTACGAAATGGAGAGAAGCTACACAGCTGAAACAGCAAATTACGAAATGGAGAAACTAAAAACTGAAACAGTAAATTACGAAATGGAGAAACTACATAACTGATACAGTAAATTATGAAATGGAGAAACTCCAAAACTGAAATAGTAAATTACAAAATGGAGAAACTACAAAACTGATACAGTAAATTACGAAATGGAGAAACTACAAAACTGAAACAGTAAATTACGAAATGGAGAAACTACAAAACTGATAAAGTAAATTACGAAATGGAGAAAAACTACAAAACTAATACAGTAAATTACGAAGTGGAGAAACTACAAAACTGATACAGGAAATTCCAAAATGGAGAAACTACAAAACTGAAACAGTATTACGCATTGGAGAAACTACAACCACTGATACAGTAAATTACGAAATGGACGGAATTGCCAGAATGTACTCTTAAAAATAGCTTGAAAGGAACTGAAGAATCAGAAAATCGACTTCGGCTTCGTTACAGCAGTTTGACGCAGTTGAGGAGATGACGAATTGTAGATTTCCGTTGTTATTTTATCGGTGATTATTTTCTCCCCTTTCCATTTTCTTGCTGTTATTTGTCTTGTTTACCACGTTGTTATGTGCACACTTATTAAGATTCGTTTTTTCTCGTCTGTATTATTAATTGATTAAAAATACACTCCTTCCTTTATTTTCTTTTTTAACTATTTTCCTAATTAAATACCACTGCCATTTATTTCATTTGTATCTAATTTCATTTGGTTACCTTTTTTCGTTCGTTCCTCTTATTTTTTTTTTATGATTTATGGCCTATAATATTCGTGTTTTCGTTCCCTTGTACCAGCGTAATTTCCCCAGTAATGCAAGTGGGTGCGAAACACAGACCTTTGAGAAGAGTGGAAACTTTATAGCCTAAACTTTATAGCCTAATGAAGCTTTGCTGACTTGCGGTTGCACTGAAGCCAGCACCTATTGAGTAGCGTGTCGGTTGCTGCCTTTTTAGAAGCTGTTGCTTCTTTAAATAAAACCATTTATTATTATTTTTCAAGAAGATTGTCGCTGCTGTCTTGGGAGGTGATTGCTGATATGTTTTAGCAATCAGGTTCCTCTTTTTTTTTGTTAGCTAAAGGCTTTTTATGTAGAAAACATACTTTTAGATTAGAAGCCACCTCCCATTTTTTGAAAGCTGATTACTTCTCTACTAAAGGTTGGTCGTGAAACGTTTGGCGTCTGCCTTAAGAATCTAACTGAGGAGATTAGGAATAATAGCATGCACTAATATGATCGACAATATGCGAAGTCATTTGCCGCGCTTAAAAACCTGCTACAACTCTGGAAAACCTCTTCTCCATTACCTAAACTGACGTCTACGATAGAGCAGGGCTTCTACATTTGAGAATCAGACTCCTACTCTCTCAGAAGCCTGTGATCACTGTATTGGAGCAGTGGTGGCTAAAATTTCATGGGCAGGAAGACATTTGGCCTAAAAAAAGAAAAAGGTTTTGGGATTGCTTTAAAGTCTGTTACAGGTGCCAGACTTTTGGTCGTGAATCTTGTGCGTGCAGTCGTTTAGTTATTTTAATTTGTTATCCTGAGTTTACCATCTGCCCCCCCCTTTTTTTTTTTAATTTGGGAGGAGGAGGAGGAGGACTCTCTTGGAAGTCTTATTCTTCAGAAATCGAAATTGAATTTCATTCCATTCTAGTATTTATTTCTTATAAGGTTATAATCGTAGGATAAAATTACGGTGTAATTCTCGTTGTGCATTTAGCTAGAACGAGATCGTCTAGGTCTAGCTCCAAAATAGAAACATAGCTAAATTACTACGGTCTGTTGGTAACATATTCACCATCAGAAATATAAAAACCGGGAAAATTCAGTAAATTTATAACTAATAATAATAAATGAATGTGAATTAATAAATAATACAGATTCTTTATTTCTTAAGACTTGATTAAAAGTAAAATTAATTTCTTACATAAAAATGCATTAGCAATTAAGTATTCCAATATTTTTCTTTCCTTTACATTATAACTTCACATAACTGAAGAGGAATGGGGCACTGCCCCCGTGGGTAACGATACCAAAAACTTTGAGAACCATTGCCATAGAGGGATGTAAATTCCTCCCAGTGAAAGAAAGAAAAGCAATAAATAGACGAAGAGATACTCTGTTCGTTTTTACTGCCATTTTTCCTTTAGTACTTGTCTCGACCTTCCTCCCTTTTATTTTATACTGTTATTTTCCTGCGTTACCTTTTTTTCAGTTCCTCATTGGATGGGTCGATATCGTACTCGGCTAGCACTCTCCTAGGCCCGCTTTCGATTCTCCGGCCTGCCAGTGAACAATTAGAGGAATTTATTTCTGGTGATGGAAATTCATTTCTCGGTATAATGTGGTTCGGATTCCACAATAAGCTGTAGGTCTCGTTGCCAGGTAGCCAATTGGTTCTTAGCCACGTAAAATAAGTCTAATCCTTCGGGACAGCCGTAGGAGAGCTGTTAATCAGCTCAGTGGTCTGGTTAAACTAAGGTATACTTAACTTTTTCTTTACTTTTTCAGACGCTTCATTTATTTATTTTTGTACTGGAGTAACTATTGTATGTAACTACATATTAATCTCGGAAACTGAGGGTCAAAGGATTTGGCGTATTTTTATTCGGCAGATTCGGATGCAGTATTCTTAGTCAGCGTAGACGAAATCTGTTTCAAAGTGAAAGGAGCCCTCACTCAGAGTTGGTTATTTTGGTATTACCATCGTACGTCGTTCTATTTTTCTATATGGAATAATCGGAATTAGTTGCCGTAATCAAATTCCTCGTGCCACAGTCGCAGTGCTATGAATAAGAGTAATAGGGAGGATGACTGACAACAGTCAGCTGTCAGAAGAAAATGCATTGCTTTCAACTATAAACTTTAAGTGCCCAAATCCCACCTGATATTTGCATGTATTTTAGGATTACGTATCACTAGTTTTTCATTTCTACATTGTAATACGCATATATATAATTACAGTAACATATATATGTATATATATGTTTATACATACATACATACATACATACATATATATATATATATATATATATATATATATATATATATATTATATATATATATATATATATATATATATATATATATATATTCTATATAAATGTGTATATATATATATATATATATATATATATATATATATATATATATATATATATATATATATATATATATATATATATTCTATATAAATGTATATATATATATATATATATATATATATATATATATATATATATATATATATATATATATATATATATATATATATATATATATATATATATATATATATATATATATATATATATATATATATATATATATATATATATATATATATATATCCATGTCCATGTACGTATGTAATTTGAACAGAGCCCTATTAACCTTTGCCTCATTGCACTTCATATATTCATACTTCTGAATGTCTACACCATCCCTCCGGTACACGTCCATCAGTACCCGTCCCTCTCCACCTCCAATTTAAAATCTATGTCTCCCTCTCAGCCCTGTCCCTCCCTCTCTCCCTCCCACCTCCATCGCCCCTCCCTCTTTCCCCCATCCCTCTTCCCCTAAAAAAAAAAAAAGAGTGCCCATCAGCGAGGGAGAGGGAGAGAAGTGTAATAAAGGACGTGTAAGGGGTCCAAACCTCTGGGGAAATCACCTCCCCAGGTAGCCTTTTCAACTGGCGCTTCGGTCGTCACACCTCTATCTTACCTTACCTCCCCTCCCCCTCACCTCTCACCCCTCCCCTGGCATGCCCCAATCCCGTCCAATTCCCTATCACCATCAGCATCCCCTCCCCTCTTCCTCCTCCCCTTCCACCTCCCCCACAACAAACCCCATTGCCATCAGGATATTTTTTTCTCCAATCTCCTCATACCCTCACCTGTCCCCTGTTATCAGTGTGTGGAACTATCATGATCTCTCTCTCTCTCTCTCTCTCTCTCTCTCTCTCTCTCTCTCTCTCTCTCTCTCTCTCTCTCTCAATTCATTTTTTCTCTGATGCTGTGATCAGTTTGAATGTGCCGTTTTCAGTTTTCAGCGGTTAGTGGGAAAAAAATCGGATCCTGTGTACTGTAGTTCTTTGTATATGATGATTGTTAATGAAATCGATATATCTTTTAAACTTTCAGTTCATACCTGTGTTTCAATATATATAAATATATATATAATATATATAAATATATATATATATATATATATATATATAATATATATATATATATATATATATGAATATGATTATAATTACTTCAACACGTGATTCGTTTATTACACGTTAACACAGGTGCAAAATAAGAGACGGGGTGTAGGTCCTGACCGGTTTCGACTTTATTTCCAAGCCATTGACGAAGGAATGATACATACTGTAGTATTAGAAGTCACTAATATATATAGTACAGAGAAAGTACTGATAGAATATACACAACCCTTTGAGACTACGGATCCCCCCATTGACAGGTATCAATGTAGGAGTGCGTTCAACTCATTCAGGTAGATTTCACAATATACTCTGAAGGGATGATACCAATAAGCATACAGACCTAGGAGACTGCAAATCCACACCTGACAGGTGTCAGTGGGGGATCTGTAGTCTCAAACGGTTGTGTATGTTCGTCAGTACTGCCTCTGTATTATATGTATTTGTGATTTCTAATACTATGTATCAGTCCTTCGTCAGTAGCTTGGAAATGCGCCCCGTCTCTTATTTTTCACCCGTGGTAATATATATATATATATATATATATATATATATATATATATATATATATATATATATATATATATATATATATATAATATACAGTATATATATAACGAATATTAAGCCACAAATATCGTTTAATATACAGTAGAATTCACCATGACTTGATAGCAAGAGTGGTAAAATTTACTGTTTTTCATAGTTTGTAAACCATGTCATGGTTTTTTAAATCCTTCTCGGCGGAGGAGCACTTACCAGTTATAATTCCCCTTGGGTGTAAGTTATTCTTAAGGTATAGTGAATTCGATACTAAACGATTTTGTGGATGATTTTTTAATATAAAAAGTCACATGTGTACCAGTGACAAAATTTATGTATATAATATATATATATATATATATATATATATATATATATATATATATATATATAATATATATATATATATATATAATATATATATATATATATATATATATATATATATATATATGTATGTATGTATGTATGTGTGTGTGTATGTCTGTATATATATAGATATGTGTGTGTCTGTATATATATTATATATATATATATATATATATATATATATATATATATATATATATATATATATATATATATATAAATATATTATAATGATTTTATCATATATACATACATATTTCCTTTGAAATAATAGGGAGAAATAAGTCATTCTCCTTTGCGTATGTAACAAGTTTCATCAATTGCTTCTCAATCCTATCCACTAGCATTGTGATTTACAACTCACGCACTTTTTGTGTAAGGAAGACCCTTATTTCCAAAAACTTGAAGCATGTCATCATTTGAACACTTTTGAATTTGGTCCTTCTGTCTGTTTTTTTATATACATTATATAATATTATATCTTCAAGTGTCTCCTATCGCCTTTTACTTGACCAGATCCAGTAAATAAAAATAACATAATCAATCTTTCTGCTGTTACTGCTGGAAATGTCATAAAGCAGCAGATCTGATGCTTTGAGCAGAAGAGAAGCCTAGGATGTATGGAAATTAGATGTTTCCGAAAAGGAATTATAAGAAATTGTTCAGCAGAGATTCACTTATAATGACAAAATCAACTAGGCATGGATAGCATCTTCAACACCTGTTAACAGATGATATAACAAAGGATGAAAATATGTATATTAAGAACTGGAATTGATTATAGTATATGATGTCAGTAAGAAGGGAAATAATGATACTTGGAAAACTGAGAGTCATGATAGGACCAACACAATCTAGGCAAGGTGACTTCAGTGGACAGCCGTAATTTGCTGAGATGTTTAATATTAGAAGACAATATTAAATTGACATGAACATACAGTAGTGGAAGCAGGCTCTTTATAACCTACTGTCCCACTTGCTGCTTTGATACGCCCGCTGAATATGCATTCATAATTTTTTTTAATTGATGTGGTATATATACGTGCAATTTGCTTGAACGTTCCCTGTATCTAAGAGAACTTGAAAACTCGTAGGAGGCATTAGTGATTCTTCCCTGTGGAGGATTAGTGTCGTCAGTGCGCCTCTTGTTGTGAACTGTAGGCTTTTCTAAAGGATGTTTGCTGAGTCCATTTGGTCACTAGCTGCTCTCACGTTTTAGCCTTTTTACTATACCTCCATTCCTGTTTACTCTCTCCAGTCATGCTGTCCAACTTCTCTGACTATTACTTCTCAGTGCAACGGTCAGGTTTTCTGCCAGTTCCACCCGTGATCCTTGTACTTCATCTCCTTTATTTTTTGGATCCTTTTATCTTGCAGTCTAACCACTCAAACTTCCTCCTTTCACTGCCCTAAGCGCTGAACATCCGAAAGTGACCCATTGCTTGGCTTGACAGCCTTCATTTTATTAATCACAAATCATTAATGATTCGTATAGATGTACTTCTCAACAGCTTTGTGTAGATAAGCATTATGGTCTGGTGTGCCACCCGACTGTCGTGTAGGTTAATATAAACAATTTGCCCTGATCACGATTTTCAAAAGAAAACTCATTACAAAAATCATTTAAAGGATTAACTTGCTGTTCTGATACCCAAAGCAGACTTCAGTAGGTCCATACATTGCCTAAAAAGCACTGCACTGCAAAAAAACGAGAGAGCTTTCTGACAAACGGAAATTCAATTAAGTCTCCCCTTTTTCAATCTGGGCCCCTGATGCGAGCGCGATTCTATGCATTAACCGGATGCGTTGCATTATGCAGGAATATACGTCTCTTTCTGATCGCTTACCTGCGCAGGGCGGAGAGTCATTACCTGGTCGGATTTCGGCCGTGGCCTGATCAACTCGCTTTAGGGCGAGTCTTGGCCGCGCGATTTCTCACTGGGTGTGAAGCATTAGTCGAAATCAAACTTGACCCAAGGTTTTTTTTTTTTTTTTTTTTTTGCACCTTGTGGGGCTTTAGTAATTTTGTTTACGTTTTTATTAAACGAATGGTTAAACTTTATTTGGTATATGTTTGTACTGGCATACATACGTTACGTATATAAATGTATATATATATATATGTATATATATAATATATTATATATACATATATAGTTATACATCAGTTTATATATGATATATACAGTATACATATATGTGCTATAAAATATATAAAAATATATATATATATATATATATATATATATATATATATATATATATATATATATATATATATATATATATATGTGTGTGTGTGTGTGTGTGTGTGTGTGTATATATATATTTATATATTAGTATGTTTGTGTAGGGAGTCATATTTTTCTCAAATAATTTCTCGACATAATTCCATTTGTCAATAAGTCAGAACACATCAACATACTTGCACTTATACAGACCCTACATTACATTACACTGGAAGAATAAGCCACTGTTCTTTTAGGGCTGATTTATTTTACCTTATTATGTAAAGAGTTGATGTTTTGACATCAAAAGATAAACTTGAAGATTTTTGAGGCTGAACATTTTCGATATGGTTTCGCCCATGTACAATACCTCTCTCGACCCATCGAGGAAATCTCCATACTCATTCTTCTACTCAATCATCCGTTTTGTCCCGCCACTCGCCTCCAGAAAAAAAAAAAAAAAACAATGTCTCTTGGTTTGCGAAATTGCTTTAGATTTGGAAAGCACTCGATTCATACGCGTCTTGTTTTTCCTTCCGGCTCCTATAGACATACGTGTCACGTCCAAGGGAAGAGATTAATTTGCATATTCTCTATATCCCCGGCAAAAAAGTTTCGGAGGGAACCTCGACAAAAATATTTGGGGCGAAGCAGAAACGGTCTGGGGATGGTGTGTGTGTGTGTGTGTGTGTGTGTGTGTGTGTGTTGTGTGTTTGTGTGTGTGTGTGTGTGTATATAGATGCAGTGAGGGAAATGGAAGGGGCAAATGGGTGCCAGAATAAAAGTCACAGTTGACAGTGAAGACTTGAGGTGAAGGCAGAACGAAGAACGTGGGTAATGATGATGGATGTGAGGCAGAATGGACAAGAAAATTATTTTAAAGTTAAATAATGTTGAATTACTAAGAGTTGATAACGTGACTTGAAATGCTAGGAAGATTTAATTATTGAAGGTTTTTTTTAGATTTGGAAGGTGATTAAAAATATGGATAAAAACATTAAAAGTAAAAATAACAATATGATGAAAATTGATAAATAAAAAACATATAAATCATTATAAATGAAAAATAGATTACCTTATGGTGAAAGGAGGTAGAGGGCACTGCAGGAGCTCTGAAAATATTTTGTATTACCGTGGATACACGTGATAAAATGCAGTCGATAAGAAAAAATATTACGAAAACATTTTGCATTAATAAGTAGGATGTTTCACTGATTAGATGTTGTCGGCGAAATGAAAAATGTGAGTGAAGCATAAAATCAAGTTACACACACATCCAGGGAAGATTGAATAGGGTTCACAGAAACTGATTTTTTTTTTTTTTTGTGTGTGTGTGGGAAGATTAACATCAACTTTTTGGGAAGTGATAGCCACTGCAGAGTGGGTAACCAGGAATGCGCGAATATGATTCAAATAGTTTACTGGAATAATTTTTAAATAGTTTACTGGAATAATTATTCAAATAGTTTACTGGAATAATTATTCAAATAGTTTATAGGAATAATTATTCAAATAGTTTACAGGAATAATTATTCAAATAGTTTACTGGAATAATGATTCAAATAGTTTACTGGAATAATGATTCAAATAGTTTACTGGAATAATGATTCAAATAGTTTACTGGAATAATGATTCAAATAGTTCACTGGAATAATTATTCAAGTAGTTTACTGGAATAATTATTCAAATAGTTTACTGGAATAATTATTCGTATACTGTAGTTTACTGGAATAATTAAATAGTTTTTGGACCGTAGATGTTCTTACGGTTTTTTGTTAGATATATTTGTGAAGTAAAAATGAAATTTGTCATTGTCAGGCTTCCCATTTCCACAGAATACTTAAGTTGCAAACACGAGAGTTAACCGGTTTGATCAACGCCTCATTCCGTTCAGTTTTAGGTTGTGAGGGCGAGTCATTGAATCAGAGGCTATAATGTCATTACTTGTCACAAGTTGCATAGTATATTCTTTTTCTGACACTGATCCGCCGTCACTTTGACAATTGTGCCAGTCTGTGGCTCCTTGCAAAAAAAAAAATATATATAAATAAATTTGTGCCAATCTGTGGCTCCTTGCAAAAAAAAATTGACAATTGTGCCAGTCTGTGGCTCCTTGCAAAAAAAAAAATAATATAAATAAATTTGTGCCAATCTGTGGCTCCTTGCAAAAAAAAATGACAATTGTGCCAGTCTGTGGCTCCTTGCAAAAAAATTGACAATTGTGCCAGTGTGGCTCCTTGAAAGAAAAATGACAATTGTGCCAGTCTGTGGTTCCTTGCAAAATAAAAAAAAAATCGATAATTGTGCCAGTCTTTGGCTCCTTGCAGATAAATGACGATTGTGCCAGTATGTGGCTCCTTGCAAAAAAAATCTGACGAAAATGTGCAAGTCTGTGGCTCCTTGCAAAAAAATTGGCAAAAATGTGCCGGTCTGTGGCTCCTTGCAAAAAAATCTGGCAAAAATGTGTCAGTCTGTGGCTCCTTGCAAAAAAAAATCTGGCAAAAATGTGCCAGTCTGTGGCTCCTTGCAAAACAAAAACAAAAACAAAAAAAAAATGATCGAAAATAATAAATATTTGCACTGAAACTGTTGATGGTAGTGCGCATCAGGTGGTAACTGTTGAGGAGAAGCTGTGAAAACTTGAATAAATTTATAATTGCATGCAAGATGGAAGGCTTAAAGTGGATGCAATTAAGACTAGTGTCATGGAAATAAAGAGAATAGTATTAATGATAAAAATAGGACATGCCATATTTGCGTGTTTTCACCTAATTATCCTGGTTGGATCTTAAAAGAGGCCTTTGAATATGAGACAAGATTATAGGAAATTAGATATAAGAAATAAAAGGATAAACTGCTGTATAACTAATATCAGCCAAGCACAATATAATTAATAAGCAGGTCATGAGCGCATGACCGTAAAGGAAAATAAGTGGATGGTACTGAAATAAAATTATGTAACTATCTAATGTCAGTAAAGAAAAAAGTAATTAACAAACAAGTCATGAGTGAACTGAGAGCAGTCAAGACATGACAGTAAAAAACAATAAAAAATACGCAGAAATTTCTTCGGCGCAATCAAGTTTTCTGTACAGCAATAAATCATTGCCAGACGCACTCTCATGGCTAACTTTAACTTTAAATTAAATTAAAACTACTGAGGCTAGAGGGCTGCAATTTTGATGTTTGATGATTGGAGGGTGGATGATCAACATGCCAATTTGCAGCCCTCTAGCCTCAGTAGTTTTTAAGTTCTGAAGGCGGACAGACAAAGCCATCCCAATGGTTTTCTTTTACAGAAAACTAAAAAAAAAAAAAAAGTGGATAGTACCGAGCTGAAATTATTTGGACTGTGAAGCAGAGGAGCGAGAAAAGGTACGATTAAAAAGGAAGTCATGAACTGAGACTCTCTGAATATGCGGGAAAAGGCTGAATAAAAAGACTGGGCAGGAAAAGTCTTCAGGGGAAAGGGTGCATGAGTCGTATGAGGGAAAAGTAGGGAGAGTATGCAAGGCAGGATAATTCTGGATGCATTAGAGGCCTGACGCGTTAGGAAAATCGGCATTTAAAGTTTTGTGTGTGTAAGAGAATTTGGCATGTACAGTACTTGTGTGGCAGGAACTGAGTTTTATGGATAATGTGAGTTGTTCGTTAGGCTCTGTAGTCTGTTTTCTGTTATATGAAATATCCTCCTAATTTTAAACGAGAGTCTCTCTCTCTCTCTCTCTCTCTCTCTCTCTCTCTCTCTCTCTCTCTCTCTCTCTCTCTCATAAACTAAGTTTTTAAATTGCTTTTAAATGATGTTTTACTGTGTTAGTTTTTTATTTACTTTGTCATTGTTGTTTTTATCTATTTTTCAACGATCACCTTGAAATAATATTAATTCATATCATTTAATCGTTTTGGCTGGGGTGGGGATTATTTTTTAGTACACCTCAAAGCCTCTCATCACCCCCAAAACAATAATTGCGGGACGACGTACAAGTATTGTCCTTAAAATGTTTCACGATTTGACGAAGATGATTGTCAGAAAAGATTTCTGAACGCGTTAGTAGACATTGCTGGCAACAATGGTCAATCATATGCAATTTATATATATATATATATATATATATATATATATATATATATATATATATATATATATATATATATATATATATATATATATATATATATATAGAGAGAGAGAGAGAGAGAGAGAGAGAGAGAGAGAGAGAGAGAGAGAGAGAGAGAGAGAGAGAGAGAGAGAGAGAGAGAAACGAAACTGACTTCTGCTGAATTGATTTTTTGACGAAAAGGAGAGTATCTTTTGGGGTTATAAAAATAATTAGATTTTTCACCTGCTAATAAATTTCTCATTCTTTTGTGATTAGACAATCCGTTTTTAGCGTTTAAAGCATCCGAAAAATGTGTAAGACCTCTGTAAAATATGTTCAGAATCCGTAACTCGTGCTCGCCTTTGAATTGAAAGGGAATTTTGTACTCCAACGTTAGAGAACAATTTAGAGACTGACAGGTCTGAGGATTGGTAGTTACTTCCCTTCCACCCCTAGGCCTTGGAATTCATTCCATCCTGTCGGTTCTCTGATTCGTTATAACGTCTATCTTTCAAGGTGATCGACTGCAGTTTGTTGTGTTCCTTTATTCCCTCGATTATTTCACTATTGTTTACATCTGAAAAGTATTTTTTTGTTGCCTCCTTTTACATTTGTTACTTAACCTTGATTGGTTGACGTAGTTCTGCTGATGCTCTAGACATTATACAGGACTGATCAGTAGATATGAACATACACACACACACACAGACACACACACACAGACACACACACACTGTTCCTCATTGGACGAGTCGATGCCGTTCTCGGATAACAATCTGCTGGGCCCGCGTTCGATTCTCCGACCGGCCAATGAAGAATTAGAGGAATTTACTTCTGGTGATAGAAATTCATTTCTCGGTATAACGTGGTTTGGATTCCACAATAAGCTGTAGGTCCCGTTGCTAGGTAACCAATTGGTTCTTAACCACGTAAAATAAGTCTAATCCTTCGGGCCAACCGTAGGAGAGCTGTTAATCAGCTCAGTGGTCTGGTTAAACTAAGGCATACTTGACACACACACACACATACACACACAAGAATTAAATGCGTGTGTGTGTGTGGTTGTGATTGTGTAAAAGCAGGTGCTAGTCTCTGAAAGCTTCCTGGGTGTCCTGATTCACCATCTTCAAGACTTACTGGAAGCAGCTAATTGAGAAGGAAAAAATTAAAATTGCATATGTGTATATAAGTGTATATAGATACATGCATACTTATGTATATATAAATATGGTTATTTATGTATGTATCTATACATAAGTCGACAGTTTGGCTACCGTCATCTCTGCTCAGATTCGTGGGATGTTCAATGACCAGGGAAAACATAAATCTGTCATTTGATTGTTAGTTATTTTATATTGTGAGTGGGGATGTGTGTACATACACACTCATAAATAATGTTAAATATATGCTACTAATATTGATGCTTTAAAAGAAGCATATTAATATATGCTTATTCAAATCATGCTGGTGTCATTAAAGTGGCCATCCTTTTTAAATCTCAAACCGATAAGATCCTTCCTTTATTAACTCGAGATTTATTTTGTTGAATGAATAATAATAAATGTGTTTAAGCCACGGCAAAAGAAGCAAAGTACAGCGGATATATGAGTTTTTTAATCGTTCTTTAATTTTTGGTTAAAAAAAGTAAAAAAATGCGCTGAAGTTTCTTCGACGCAATCGAGTGTTCCGTACAGCCGCCGCTACAGCGTATAATCAAGGCCACCGAAAATGGATGTATCTTTCGGTGGTCTGGGTATAATGCTGTATGAGCCACGGCCCATGAAACCAACCACCGCCTCTGTTCTATATCGTTGTTTCAAAAATATATTTGTTCTTAAATTTGTGTGTGTGTTTGTGTGTTTTTTTTTAAGGTAACGACATATGTCCATCGTTCAGAAATCTTTCAGAAACATGGTTTTTTTTTTTTTTTTTTTGTCTGTTGGGGTGGGAACTCATTGCAGTTTTTTCTATAAAAAATCATTTTTTTTAAGTGAAGCAGTGCCTGAATTTTTTTTTTTTTGAAGAATTCTAAGCAGTATTCCCTCCTTAGAAAAGAAAAAAGACCTCATATATGAAGGAGAGCTTAATGCATTAAACTCCCCACACTTTCACTCACCGCCGCCGCCACCGCCGCCGCACCTGATCTTAAGATAATATTTCAGGAGCTGGTTAGCACCAGGCAGCAGCGCTGGGCCATTTTTCATTTCCTCTCTCGGAATGCCAATTACCTAAGGCAAATTTGCCCGCGGACTTTTTGACACTTCCGTGAGAGAAATTTTCAAGGGAGGGGGCGGACGCAGTCATTTTTTGGCTTTTACTTTTAGCTGTTGAAATTGAATTTCCGTTGTGATAATTGTTTATTGTTATATAAAGCCTTTTTTTTCATTTTCTTTTCCTTTTGTTATTTGTACTGCAGGGTTCAGGCAGGAATTACGAAGTAGGTGAAATATTATTATGCATTAGTCTTATAGTAGTGGGTTGTATTTTTTTTCTTCGTACCATTGTTAATGACACTGCTGAAACTTGTTGCTGTTATTTTTGTTATTTATGCTTGTACTTGAGTATTATCAAGACCATGAAGTAGAATGTCATTTTCGTCAAAAACTGGACATTAGTTAACCTTCAGTGTCTCATGTACCTGTTGAGGGTAAATTAGAGTTCTGATTTCGTGAATGCTTATGTTTTCATGGTTTAGTGCACACGTTTTGTAAAATATAATCACTTCAGTAGCAAAAAAATCGGCTTTTTGTAACCGTGATTTCACAAGTAATCCGTACGAAATTCTTTTGATTCAAGTTCTGTTCAACATGCTATATGATATAATACAGCTTGTTCTTTTTTTAAACCTCAGGATATACCATAATAATGACCTTGTCTGTGGTGCATCACTATATTGTGATCGAAAATAATGAGTAAAAAACCACAATATTGTAATTGATAAACTGTATTTTTCAAGATACAAAAAAATACAAAAAAGGATAAAAACAAGGCTGCTTTCGACCGTTTGTTTTTATCCTTTTTTGTATTTTTTTTGTATCTTGAAAAATACAGTTTATCAATTACATTATCGTTGCTTTTTTACTCAACGACCTTGTCTATTTAACAGAGTGCTTGAAACAACAGAGAATTTGTTTTCTTTAACAAAAAGCAGGGTATAATAATGATTCTACTCTCTTCCTCCAACTGCTTTATGTAGTCAAGAACTTGTTCTGTTTAACAAACTGTTGGATATAATTTGGTCCCTGGTATCTGTAACGAACGGATGGATAAAATAAAGACTGGTATATCTTTAATAAAAACTTGATTTGATCAAAACAGTTCTCTTCAACAATCTGCTGATTATGATAAAATCCAGTTCTGCTAACAAACATGATTTTATTTTCTTTGCTCTTCCAATTTTTGTGCTTCGAATGAACGTGAGATGAACATTTTGATTAATCAGGACGAACGATAACAGCAAAAAGCAGAGAGAGAGAGAGAGAGAGAGAGAGAGAGAGAGAGAGAGAGAGAGAGAGAGAGAGAGAGAGAGAGTGGAAGTACAGTAATGGGATTCGAGAGATAAACTGAAATATTGGTATTAGACTTTTTTTTAGTTTTCGCTCTTCCAATTTTTTTCTCTGAACGTGAGATGAAAATTTTGATTAATTTGGGAGAACGATAACAGCAACAGCAAAAACCAGAGAGAGAGAGAGAGAGAGAGAGAGAGAGAGAGAGAGAGAGAGAGAGAGAGAGAGAGAGAGAGAGAGTCTCGAAGTGATGACATTCTAGAGATAAACTGAAAAATTACGTCCCAGTGAAAGGGACAACAATTATCGCGCCCATGACACTTGGAAAAAATAAGAGATAGAATTGAAACACTTAATGACGTTTTCGTTGATGATCGCAGATACCGTTTTATCATTCTTCTCGCATGCCTGTGTATGAGAGAGAGAGAGAGAGAGATCGTCAGCTCGTGAAATGGTTGTGAGGGAAAGATAGTAACCCGACTGAAAATAATTCATTATTCAACCTGACATTTGTCGGAGGTTTTCGTTCCATGAATAATATGATGATAACTGGATATATATATATATATATATATATATATATATATATATATATATATATATATATATATATATATATATATATATATATATACCACGAATAACATGATAACCTGTTATATATATATATATATATATATATATATATATATATATATATATATATATATATATATATATATATATATATATATATATATATATATATATTATATATATATATATATATTGTATATATATTGTATCTTACCAGTAGATCTGTTTGTTGATTCCAGTCTAAACAAAGAAGAGAAAACGCTTTTGAATGACTCCGTAATGTACCTGTATTCCCATACATATCAATATTTATTTCTATGTTATTTTATTTCCTGTGACCTCTTCCATTTAGAGAAAAAAAATAGTGCTGTCAAAACAATGCCTATTTAATGTTTCGTTTTTCAGACGAATAGCATTCTTATAATGAGAGAGCTTTACTTATTTGTTTAAGTTTCTCTTTCTCCTTCGCTTCTTTGTCTTCGAGGACAAAAGAATGAAACGGGACAGAGTTTTGTATACTTATACACTTTCCTTTGTTTCTTCTCCCCCTTTGAGAGCTTATGAGTTGTATAGTGGCCGTTACGGGCTTACGAGAATGCCATTTGCCGCTCTTCAGGGCAAATAGCCTTTGTTGTTTCCCGCACCTGCGTTTTAGCGTGATTAGCGCGATGTGGATGGACTTCTGTCTTGAGTTCTGTCGGATCTTGTTGACTGCTCGTTATTTGCGGAGAAGAAAGACTGTTTCCCCGAGTTAATCCCACGCTAAGTCAACATAATGCCAACTAATGCGCTTGTGCCGTCAAAAATGACGGTAGTAGGGGGTCGAGATGTTAAGTCCCGCCCCTTGAGACTGTGTGTATGGTTCCGATGCTCAGATTAGTGTACTGTATTGCAGACTTGTATGGAGCTCAGTGGTTCTTTAGATTGAAAGTATGAATGTGATTAAAGTACAAAAGCAAATGCTGCTAATATTCATGTGTATGAACGAAAGAGGTCTATTCTAGGCTAACCTGTGATGAAGACGGATGAGTGAAATTATTCTCGTTTAAAAGCGAAGAACCAAAGGCAAATTTGTATAGTTAATGTATTCAGAAATGCCAGTGCAAATGCCTGAATATTGTCCTTTCTATGTTATTTTTTATTTCTTAAATCAATTTTTTCCTAATTTTAAATGTCAAATGGGTGATTTAAACCAATCTTTTGTGAATTCAGCATCTCCAGCGGATTATTTTTAACGACATGAAGCTTGGAATGAGCCTCCTGGAAGGTGTTTCTCTGGACTATGACCAAATAGGCATCCTTAAAAAAAGAGGGGACTTTTTGCAGAAACCGAAAAGATGATTGTGCCTTTAACATCATCAGTCCTTCAAGAGCTGGTCTTTCCCTTCCTACTGGGTCAAGTTCCACAGTTTTCCCCTTCCCATTCTTAATTTCATTCCTTCGTTTGAAGGCATTAAGTTGCCCCTCCCGTCAGCCTTTTCGCTAAAAAAAAAAAAATGAAGCTGCAAAGGACTGAGTATCTGAAGCTTACCAGTCAACTTGCATGGCAACTTCTCTGTTTGCTTCAGTATAGCTCTTAATTCGCTCTCACTGACTAAGATACAAATCTTTTGGCAGAGGGATTTCCATATTTGTATTTCATTATTTTCGGTGAAATTCTCGTCCAGAATTATTAGGATGTCGAAAAGTTGGTGGTTAAAACTTTGGTCTTTTTGCCGTCCTCCATATGTTGATGGGTGTGTAGGGTGAAAACGTCCTTTCTTTTACTCGAGTATCATATAATGAAGGTGTCTGAACAAGTGAATAAAGATGGGAAAGAAACAATTCTCGTGGAATAATACCGTGTGCTTTTGTGTTTCGTGATGTTGCGTTGTATTACCTCCAGATCAAGGGTATTGTGTCATATGTTTTATTTATTCTTTCCTTTTATTCGATATTTCTCACCTCCGCGCTTCGACATGATCTTATTTGTATTATTGAAGTGTTTTTACTAAAAAATTTAGAACTTGTTTTTACTCTTTTTTGTCTTTTTCTGGGTATTTTTTTTTTTAATTAATTACTAGTCACAGTGGTATCAGTGGTTGATCTTTACTGTTGTTCGGACAGTTCGTCTTTATGAAAAGTGTAGTATCACTCTCTCTCTCTCTCTGGCACACAATGTGTGCTTGCACCAAACCTTTTTCCAGTTCTCGACCTTATAATCGCTACCGTGAGGTATAAGGTACGCCAAGGGAGGAAAGGAACCCACCAATCTATGCAAAATCTGTATCCATCGACTTCCATTCCATCCTCTGGCTGCTTGATAGGAAATTGCGTTTCTCTCTCTCTCTCTCTCTCTCTCTCTCTCTCTCTCTCTCTCTCTCTCTCTCTTCATTCAGTTATTGCTAGGAGGTTGTACATAAACAGATCCGTTTCTTAGATATTATTTTACAAAACTAATCATAGCAGAGAATTGTTGAGGATGTATTACTATTTTTTCCATTCTTTTTGCTTGAGGAAAATTCGTGTATGCAATAACGACACTTCTGTTTTTGCTTTGTCTTATCCCTGATTTTTTTCTATCTTAATATAGGTGTTTGCATTGTAGTAATGCTTAGTATTCCTCGTTTAGCGAATGTTCTCTCTCTCTCTCTCTCTCTCTCTCTCTCTCTCTCTCTCTCTCTCTCTCTCTCTCTCTCTCTCTCTCACACACAGTCATTTATATAATGGAAATATTATGAAATGGAAGAGGCTGTGTTTTAGTTTCCTTACATAATAAAACAGGAATCATTTCCTGCCCTCTCAAAGGTAACATAACAGTCTTATTTAACACACACACACACACACACACACACACACACACACACACACACACACACACACACACACACACACACACACACACACACACACACACACTCTGTGACGGTGCCTGCAACAGTCAAAGGAAGTAAATGGAATAACGTCAGAAACTAAACAAGCGTTGGCCCTGACCAACAGAATTATGGAATCCCTCTTCAGTTACAATCAGTACATTTGACCCAGGTCCCTCCTGCACTTCCTCTCCCCTCTTCCTGCCACCCTGTCCCCCCTTCACCCCCTCCCCAACCCCACCTTCCCCCCATTTCCCCTGCATGACACAGGTTCGTGACCCAATCACTGCAGGAGCCTTTGAACTTAGATTAATGTCCAAAGAA
>NC_089788.1:67555219-67567719 GCF_040412425.1 Macrobrachium rosenbergii | reverse complement strand
TAATGAAAATGGGGAATAATGCAGTGGCGGAGAGAAGAGGGGAGAATATGATCAAGTGAATAGATAGGACGCCGATAGGAAACATTGGAAAGAAGAGGAAGAGGAAATAAAGGAGAGATACGAAGAAGAACTCTGACGGCATAGAATTTGCTTACCGAGGGAAATGAGGCGCCTTTGTTTTGTTGTAATGTCGAGCGGCGGTATTCGTGATAATATACAATATGAAAACAGTAATTGAGAGAGAAAAGGGTGATATCTGATGTGCAAATGGGAGCAATGTCAACGAAGGTAGAATTATTGTAATATTATTAAGTTACTAGTGGTGGTGTTGCCATTTTCGATCGGCTGTGTTAATTTTTTTTTACTGTTTTTTGTCGTTGTTATTAGTGAAGGTCATTTTTTCAGCACTAGGAGCGGCAGAAATGGTGTTGTTGGTGTTGAAAACTATCCATTGGGTGAGTGAAGGAAAAACAGAATTTGCGAAAATCTATGACCCAAAAACTCTCCCAGGTGTAATCGTGATTCGATATCAACAAGCTTTCTTAGTCCTTTTGCTGTTTTGGTAATATACTTTACTCTGAACTAGTCGGACGCTGTAAAAAGAATACCTTGAAACTGTGAAATTGCTACTTGGAGAAAGTGCCACAGATCATGAGCATTTACGTAATTTATACAAGTATGGTTACATTCACGAACACACCTCCTTCGCAGTGTGGAGGGTGTTGAGGAAGTATGGTAGAGGAGATAGGTTGTTGAGAATGATAAAGAGATTCAGTGATAGAAGTGAAGCGTGTGTTAGAATCTGTGGTAGGAGAGCAAGTAGTCTGGTGTAAGAATGGGGCGTAAACAAGTTGGGGGGGAGCATATTATCATCTTGTACTCAATCAAATTCTTTTCACCCAGTCAGTGCTGTTTCATCTGCAACTATCAACCATTCCACAGTACATTCACAAACCGTGTTCTCATCCCTCACCATCACACCTGCATTGGATGTCCTTTCTCTAAGTTCTAACATTACTCCATCCACAACCATCTCAAAAAGCCATTAAGGCATAATATGCTCCCCTCCCAAACTTGTTTATGCCCCATTCTTACACCAGACTACTTGCTCTCATACCACAGATTCTAACACACGCTTCACTTCTATCATTAAATCTCTTTATCATTCTCAGTAACCTATCTTCTCTACCATACTTCCTCAACACCCTCCACACTGCCTCTCAGTGTATTATAAATTTTTTTCAAGGTCATATATGCAGCATACATCTTTTCTTCTTTACTTCTTCATGAATGTTTCTAACAAACTCTTGATCTAAACATGCCCTTCCTTTTGTAAAATCATAGTGTTCTTCCCCGTCATCAGTATAAGTTCGTCAATCAAAATTCTATCAAAGCATTCACTTTTTCTGGCTTACCAAGTAGCTATGTGCCGCTATAATTATCAGGCTCGCCTATCACCATAATAAGAAATGTGAAACCTGGAAGATGGAGTAATGAATTTTCACTAGGATGGCTGAAGAATAGAAGCTGTATAGGTGTTAGGGACTAAATACATTGGATGTTGGTAGTTTGAAAAAGGTAAATCACAGATTAGTAAGGCAAGGGCGGTAGTTTGATTTCTGCAAAAGATTAGGAAGAAACTTAGGGTGTCTGTGGAAAAGAAGGTTGAAAGTGTGGAGGAACTGTTGAGCCGACTCTCAGAGTGTCTGCGGAAAAAATGGTTGAAAGTGTGGAGGAACTGTTGAGCCAGCTCTCAGAGTGTCTGTGGAAAAAAAGGTTGAAAGTGTGGAGGAACTGTTGAGTCAGATCTCAGAGTGTCTGTGGAAAAAAAAGGTTGAAAGTGTGGAGGAATTGTTGAGTCAGATCTCAGAGTGTCTGTGGAAAAAAAGGTTGAAAGTGTGGAGGAACTGTTGAGTCAGATCTCAGAGTGTTTGTGGAAAAAAAGGTTGAAAGTGTGGAGGAACTGTTGAGTCAGATCTCAGTGTGTCTGTGGAAAAAAGGTTGAAAGTGTGGAGGAACTGTTGAGTCAGCTCTCAGAGTGTCTGTGGAAAAAAAGGTTGAAAGTGTGGAGGAACTGTTGAGTCAGATCTCAGAGTGTCTGTGGAAAAAAAGGTTGAAAGTGTGGAGGAACTGTTGAGCCAGCTCTCTTATATGGAAGTGGAATGTGGAGGGTGACCACAAATGAAAGTAGGAAGGCTGAAACTCTAGAGGTGAATTATCTGTATAGCACATGCAGCTTGATAAGATCTGAAAAGACGAGAAGTGTGGAGATACGTATCAGAAGTCTCCGTAGGGGGGTAGTGCCATCAGTGCACCTCATGCGTTGCAATGTAGGCATTACTTAAGGTTCTTTGCAGCTTCCCTTCGGCCCCAAATTGCAACCGCTTTCATTCCTTTTACTGTACCCCCGTTCATATTCTCTTTCTTCCATTATTACTTTCCACCCTCTCCTAGCAATTGATTCATAGTGCAACTGCGAGCCTTTCTGCGTTACACCTTCAAACCTTTCTACCGTCAATTTCCGTTTCGCCGCTGAATGACGTCATAGGTCCCAGCGCTTGGCGTTTGGCCTCAATTTTATATTCCATTCTGTTGTATTCGTATCAGAAGTGGTAAAAAGGTTACCAAAGGTGAAAGGATGGATTAAAGTGGTTTGAGGTGTTTTGATCATGTGGAAAGTATGGAAGGATTGTTAGGAAGGAGGGTATGAAGACCTAGAAAAGTACTGCGTAGATGCAGTTGAAGAGGCATCAGAAAGGAAGAGCCTCAACATTCAAGAACCGGAAGATGGCTTGCAAGATAGAGGTGAATGGCGAAGTAGTCGACTCCCTACTGCTAAGCCCTCTTGTGTAAGTTTTTGTATTGGCTTTTTTGGAAGTTTTCTCTACGGGGGCTCATCTGCACATTATGAATTGAAATTTGGAGAACGGCGTGTTCATTGTCTTGAGAAGGCAGTGCTTATTGACCGGAGAAGGCACTGGTCATTGTCTTGAGAAGAAAGTGTTCATTGTCTAGAGAAGGCAATGCTCATTGTCTTGAGAAGGCAGTGCCCATTGTCTCGAGAAGGCAGTGATCATTGTCTTGAGAAGGCAAAGTTCATTGTCTTGAGAAGGCAGTGCCCATTGTCTCGAGAAGGCAGTGATCATTGTCTTGAGAAGGCAATGCTCATTGTCTTGAAAAGTCAATGCTCATTGTCTTGAGAAGGCAGTGATCATTGTCTTGAGAAGGCAATGCTCATTGTCTTGAGAAGGCAATGCTCATTGTCTTGAGAAGGCAATGCTCATTGTCTTGAGAAGGCAATGCTCATTGTCTCGAAAAGGCAGTGATCATTGTCTTGAGAAGGCAGTGATCATTGTCTTGAGAAGGCAGTGATCATTGTCTTGAGAAGGCAGTGATCATTGTCTTGAGAAGGCAATGCTCATTGTCTTGAGAAGGCAGTGATCATTGTCTTGAGAAGGCAGTGATCATTGTCTTGAGAAGGCAATGCTCATTGTCTTGAGAAGGCAGTGATCATTGTCTTGAGAAGGCAGTGATCATTGTCTTGAGAAGGCAGTGATCATTGTCTTGAGAAGGCAGTGATCATTGCCTTGAGAAGACAGTGCTCATTGTCTTGAGAAGGCAATGCTCATTGTCTTGAGAAGGCAATGCTCATTGTCTTGAGAAGGCAATGCTCATTGTCTTGAGAAGGCAATGCTCATTGTCTTGAGAAGGCAATGCTCGAAGGCAATGCTCATTGTCTTGAGAAGGCAGTGATCATTGTCTTGAGAAGGCAGTGATCATTGTCTTGAGAAGGCAGTGATCATTGTCTTGAGAAGGCAGTGATCATTGCCTTGAGAAGGCAGTGCTCATTGTCTTGAGAAGGCAATGCTCATTGTCTTGAGAAGGCAATGCTCATTGTCTTGAGAAGGCAGTGATCATTGTCTTGAGAGGGCAATGCTCATTGTCTTGAGAAGGCAGTGCCCATTGTCTCGAGAAGGCAGTGCTCATTGCCTTGAGAAGGCAATGCTCATTGCCTTGAGAATGTAGTGATCATTGACTTGAGATGGCAGTGATCATTGTCTTGTCCTTTCTCTGGAGCCGTCCGAGAAAAATGCATAAATGCCTTGGTGGCTCTTCGTATTATCCGAATTCCTTCAACAATCGTCTCTCATTGAGGGGTCACAACCGGCAACGCTAGACATACAGATCCAAAGAGACCCATAAACCCGGCGCGATGTTCCTCCTCCGTGAGACCCATTTATGAGGATCGCCCATAAAGAAAGACGAAAACAACTTCATTGATTCCCATTTGGAAGTCGAGGCTTGAGAATATGGAGTAATCATCAGGGGATTCGGCACGCAGTGTGTCGGGTAATGAAGGTTAATGAGATTTATCGGGAATCCCTTTGATACTTAATGGCGACGCATTTAACAAACGCGTTTAATTCATTCCGCGTAAAGAAGGATTTTCGTCATATTGTTTATACTGGTTTTATGTGTACGTTTTATGTTAATGGAAGTTGTTTAAGTGTTTGTCTGTATATAAACCCCAGTGTTTAAACTGTACTTTATACATGTATATAAGTACTTACCATTGCAGTTTCTGCTAAGTGATTGTCTGTCTGCATGATTTTGGTGTCGTTTCCTTCGCATTTTCTTAAAATATCAGTGTTTTCATAAGGCATTTCTTAATATTGTATCCTGCAAATAAGACGAGTATTCTCATTAACAGCTTGTTCATATCTTCTTCTTCTTCTTTTAACGTGCTTTTTTCCCATTTTTGTATGGGGTAAGCACGATTTTCTTTTGAAGGGCTTTTTGATTTGGCTTTGGGGTAGACCTGTGGACTCGATCGGCTGCCCTGCCTGACATCGCTTAGACCCCATAGCGTATGTTTCATGTATCTTACCTATATATATATATATATATATATATATATATATATATATATATATATATATATATATATATATATATATATATATATATATATATGTGATTTTAACTCCCTATAAGCTACTTCATTGCCGTGTCATTTGCAAAGCACCTGCTATCTCTCCCCCCCCCCCTCGCCCCCTCTCCCTTCTTTCATTTAATTTGGGGATTGCTTTTACCCTTATTCTATCATCATCAGTATTTACTCCCAAATACTCAAGAGTCAGTCAGTTCCATTCTTCCTTCTTCCATGTTAACGCTCACCACTGTCTTTCCTCCGATTACATATTCTCAAATCTTAATCTTCCTAATATTCATTTCCAACTCTTCTCTTACAAACACTCACTTTTTCACCCGTCTCTGTAGCTTCTCTTTGCTGCCAATAGTCAGCTCTGTACCATTCCGTTCATAGCCCCATCTCTTGTGCTGCAATTGTTGGTAAGTGTCTAGTTCCTCATTGGTCGGGTTGGTATCGTTCTCGGTTAGCACTCTGCTGGGCCCGCGTTCGATTCTCCAACCGGCCAGTGAAGAATTAGAGGAATTTATTTCTGGTGATAGAAATTCATTTCTCGCTATAATGTGGTTCGGATTCCACAATAAGCTGTAGGTCCCGTTACTAGGTAACCAGTTGGTTCTTAGCCACGTAAAATAAATCTAATCTTTCGGGCCAGCCCTAGGAGAGCTGTTAATCAGCTCAGTGGTCTGGTTAAACTAAGGTATACTTTTTGGTATGCGTCATTTGCGCTTCAGATGATTTACCAACCGTCTACATATTGTTATTAGCTTACCTTACGCACCTTTACATAGTTAATTTGTTGCTGCGTCACCATTCCTATTGTAATGCACGGGGCAGCCGTCTTTGTAAATTTTGATAATGCTCTTATTTTTAGTAACGTAATCCCGGTAGGGGGATAGTACCGCCATTGGTGCACTGCAAGCATTACTAAAGGGTGTTTGCAGCGTCATGTCGGCCCCTAGCTGCTCCCAGTTTTTAGTCTTTTACTTTACCTCCATTTCCAATTCCTTTCTTCGGTGTTGCTGTCCAACCCCTCTAACTGTTACTTAGTGCATCTTTAGGTCATTGTGCTTCATTTATATGAATTTCTGGATCTCAATGTCTTGTTGTCCTAACACTCCAAATCTCCGTTTTCACCATCTTGAACGCTGATTGGCCGAAGTTGCCCCAAAACCTTAGTGTGGGAGCCTGAATTTCAAAATGAAATCAAATCAAGCAAAAACATTATCATCATGTTCTTAAGGCCAGAGACGAAAGAGAGATGGAAAGTGAGAAGCGAACCAGATCCTTTGATGAACTAACGCGTCATTGTATGCAGCCAAAAGGAACCCTATAGTGAAAAGGTAATAATAATCCATCCCCACCACCTCCCAGTCCTCCCCCTTTCTTCCTCCTTCCTCCTCTTTCTTAAGTCCATCATGATGATCGCATCTAATCAAATGTTAATTCCTCTTCCCTCCTCTTTTATCCGTTTCCTCATCAGCAGATCGCTTTATGTCAGTCATACAACCTGTTGCGTGTCAGCCTAAGCTAAAAAGTAACTGTTAAATTAAAAAAAGAAGTTAAAATCTGCCTATAGTGTTCAAAGAAGCTGTTCATTATCGGTCGCCAGGATATTGGTAGAGAGAGAGAGAGAGAGAGAGAGAGGAGAATTATTTTTAGATTCATATCTTTCTTCACCCCACAACCTTAACACACAGGCACTGGAGAGAGAGAGAGAGAAAAAAAAAATTTTTTTTTTAGGTTCATACCTTTCTTCACTCCATAACCCCAACGCAAAGACACAGGAGAGAGAGAGAGGGAGAGAGAGAGAGAGAGAGAGAGAGAGAGAGAGAGAGAGAGAGAGAGAGAGAGAGAGCTAATCGCTAAACTTCCATTAAAACCGTCTCGTTAATCTTTCATTGAAACCGCCATTATACCAAGTTTAAAGGGAAAGTTAACGGCAAGATTTTTGAGGGAGATATTTTTTCCGAAGAGAAAAGTTTATCCCTTGAAGATGCAGCATCAGCATCGGCCTCGCAGCAGCATCTTCTACTACAGAGGGGAAGCGGCGAATCTGTTATGGCGGCGGGAAGGGTTACGGTCGTTAATTACGAGGTGGGAACGAGGGCCCCTTTTTACGCGTACTTTTGGCATCGATAATTATTGTGGTGCCGTGTTGGAGTCGGGGGGGGAGGGGTTGTGAGAAGGGAAATCTAACCTCCTTGGAAGGGACGGAAGTTCTGTGGAGGAGAAAGACCGTGGGGACTCTCTCTCTCTCTCTCTCTCTCTCTCTCTCTCTCTCTCTCTCTCTCTTTAATATAAACTATATATTTAATATAAATCATATATATATATATGAGTATTTATGTAACTGCTTCAAAGAAAAAGGATTTTCTGAACAAAATAGTATCAACAGATAGAGCAGTAACAACTGTTCCGCTGTTCCCCTACTTTCAAGTTTTATGTAAGTATGTGTATGTATGTGTGTGTGTGTACACAAAACAGAATATGTATTTCTCCAAACATTTAAATGAAACCGCTTGCATGAAAGCAGACACGAAAAATATTTTAATGATAGTAATTAGAATAAGTAATTACAATAAAGCGAGTATTTCCCGTGTTATTTTTTCCTCATTATGTTGTCCTGAGAGCAAACCTAAACTTTGGCCTGAAAAACGAAGAAGAAGAAGAAGCAGAAGAAATGGGACGAACCTTGCGATAGTCAAACCGAGGGACGCGTGACTCTCACATGCACATCACGGATCCCGTTCTCCAAAAGTGCTTTTACTTATGTGGTCTCAACTGGAAGCATACCAATGCTCCCGTGTTCTGGACTGAGGCAGGAGCCAGCTCTTATAAAGGTATAATCCGATATATAGCTCTTCTCTCTCTCTCTCTCTCTCTCTCTCTCTCTCTCTCTCTCTCTCTCTCTCTCTCTAAGTATGTTAAGGTTGGGGCTAAAGCTCTTGCCATGAAGATATGAATCTAGAAATAATTCTCTCTCTCTCTCTCTCTCTCTCTCTCTCTCTCTCTCTCTCTCTCTCTCTCTCTCTCAAGTATGTAAAGGTTGTGTGGAACGGCTCCCTTGGAGATATAAATCATGAAGTAATCCTCTCTCTCTCTCTCTCTCTCTCTCTCTCTCAAGGGGGGGTTGTGGGTGATGCTGCACCCCTAAAGATAAAAACCTAAATGTGTGGGTGTCTGTGTGAAAGTTCTGGGCAGAGCTGTTCCTTTATAGGCAGAAGCCAATTTCTCTCTCTCTCTCTCTCTCTCTCTCTCTCTCTCTCTGGAAAATAGCCCCCTTTTCGTAAGGCGGAGTGAATTGGCCAATTTTATTTAATATCGCTTCAATTGCCCAACATTTTTAGTCCATATACTTTTTTCCAATGCTCACTTTTGAGGAAAGATTTTTGGAATTGGAAGTAGCTGAGAGAGAGAGAGAGAGAGAGAGAGAGAGAGAGAGAGAGAGAGAGAGAGAGAGAGAGAGAGAGAGAGAGAGAGGAGAAATGTAGAATTTTTTTACACTACTATTTTTAATCTTATCATCTTCCATTTAGCTTTCATTCGCATTATATTGCGGCTTTCCAATTTCACGAACTTTTTCTGTCTTTTGAAAAGTTTTCCATTTTTATTGTATTAATTCTTATCTCTAAAGCAAGCCATTCACGATCAGTAATTACTGAAGGAATTCCTTCAAACTTGGCAAAAATGATCGTGAATGGGGTTGTTTGAGGCCTCTCAGTACAACTGTCAGTTACACTGATGAGAATCAAACTCTGCTTGATTTTGGAGGCGGTGCTAACGCGCACTGAAGGGAACATTGACCGTGAATGGCTACCAGTCAGTTAAGTTATCAGTGTGAACCGCATGGCCAGAGTGTGAGGAATGTTGGTGCAGAGATTTGAGTGAGGTTTAAGTAGTAAATGATGTAATGTTTGCTGCAGAACTAGGTCACCTTAGTTCTGCAAGTGTTTTCAATGCAAATCACTTTGTAATGCCTACAATAGTCGAGCCTAGCATGTCAACCCCAAATCCCGAAGATCAAACTTCACATAGCTTAGCAGGATATTTTTCAAACTTTACTAGTCTTTGAATATAGTCATGTTGCAATATTTATAAAAAAATTAAAAGTTTATTTCCCCAAGTTCATGATATTTACTGTTTCTTTTTAATTTACATTTTCCTTAATTTTATTCATACAATGAAATGGATATAGAAGCTAAATGTTTATTTCTTTAAGTTCATAATAATGTTTATCAATATTTTTTCAACTGCAGTGTTCTTTACATTTATTCATATCATAAATGGATACAAAAGTACAGCTTTTTTATTTTCTTACTTTCAGGTAACCTATCATTATTGTTCAAACTTTTTTTCTTAATTGTAGTGATAAAATGGAAATAGAAGTTACAAGTTTGTTTGCATACCTTCATATAATCCTCCATTAACGTGTTAATAATGGCACTGCATGTCTCTGGAATAATTTTGCCAAGCAATTGTGGTGATATCCTTGTATGGAACTTTAAATCTTCATAGGATTGTCCGGTCGCTAAAAACCTGAGAGTTGCTGACAATCTTTGGTGAGGCGATACTGCTTCCCTCATATCAGTATCCTGCTTTTTAATATAAGGAGTAACACAGGAAAGCAACTGATCATAGGTTTCCTCGTCCATTCTTAAATAATTAGCCAGTCTTGTGGTTCAAATCTCGGTTCTTCCATCAAAAATATGTGTGATTTTAAATCCCTTCCTTGTAGCCAATCCTTACACCATTTTGATTTAGTCTTTCTTCGTTTCTTCAAAGTAGAATTCAACAAGCCCTAATCCCATCAACAATAACTCATTATCACAAAAATAGAGGAAGCCATTTCGATTGTCTAATCACCACGGTAGTTTCCACACTGATTGACCGTTAGTGGACGTCCTAGTTCTGACACTGAAGGAATTCCTTCATCTGATCGTGAATGGGCTGCTTAATAGTTCATTTGTGTTTAAGAATGTTCACGGAAGAATTTCAAGAGACCTGCCACAAACTCGCATACCAAATTATAGGTAAACTTCTTACAGTTACATATTTCACCATCTCTTCTAGAGTGAGAGAGTGATGGAGTTATGTGCTTAAGGTTTTTCCTTATAGCTTACTCAGTTTTGTGGTGAGTCGGGTCTCACGAATGTGAGTGGGTTCTGGAACACAGGCTCTCCCCTCTCTGTTGAAATGAGAGAGACCTTCAATTCAAGTTAGTTTCTTTCTTGCTAGTAATTTTGCTGCATGTGGTAGATTGATTGATTGGTGATTGAAGTTCTGATAAAATGTAACTTTCACACACACACACACACACACACACACACACACATATATATATATTCTATATAATATATATATATATATATATATATATATATACACACACACACATATACACACACACACACACACACATTTACGCACACATATATATATATATATATATATATATATATATATATATATATATATATATATATATATATATATATATATATATATGTAATGTGTGTCTTAACTTCTGTGTGATAGCTTGTATGTAAGATCCAAGCGCAAGGAATATGTATAAATGAAACAACCTGGGTCATAATCAGAACGGATATCTAGTGGTCAGGTCGACAATGGTACCTCGTTCTGATAAGGGGACCTGCTTTCCCTTTTCATAATAAAATCATATTGCTTGCACTTGGGTCTTAAGGCTTCAACAAGCGTTTTCATTGTGATTAATTACATAAGTTCTGGGTGACCAGTAGATTCTACATATATATATATATATATATATATAATATATATATATATATATATATATATATATATATATATATATATATATACATATACATACATACACGTGTGTGTATGTATGTATACATACGCACAGATAATGCCACAGGATAAATATAAAGGATAGACTGAGTCCTTTATTTCAACACATTTTCAGGATGCAATTGTACCTTGTACCTTTCTGCTTTGAAAATATGTTGAAACAACATGCAAGGGCTTAGTGCATCCGTCCTTTATTTTCTCCTGTGGTCTCAGCATTTTAATATCACATACTATTAAGCGGCACAAATATATATATATTATACATATATATTATATATATATATATATATATATATATATATATATATATATATATATATATATATATATATATATATATATATATAATGTGTGTGTGTATGTGTACATATATATATTTATATTATATATATTTATATATACAATGTGTGTGTGTGGAGAATTTAAAGTAATTTTTGCCTAAGCAGTTTTTGTTTACACTTCTTGCAAAAATTTGTAAATATTTAGTCAAGTTTATTTCTTGGCCCAGTATAAAGAATGTTTCCAAGCGTTCCCAGAAAAATGTGCCATTTTTATTCATGTGTATTTTTTCTCTGCTGTAAAAGCAACATTTACGATTAAATGATATTCCATTTCCTGCAGACTTCTTTGCTAGTTTATATTTTATACATAACCATTTGTATCGTATATTTGCGAGACAGTGTATTTGCATATAAATGTATATGGCTGTTCTGTTCATTACACTGTCTTCTTTTAACACAGACACCTGAGTATTGCAATATAATATGTTTCGTAACACGAAACCCATCTATTTCCATGTAGGAAAGGCTTCAAAATAAATTGATATGATATCTTTGCCATCCGTGTATATGTTTAAACGCGTGCCTATGTCTGATAACTGTCAAGTGTAAATTGATATTCCTTTTGTCCTTGTGCCTTGGCGCTTGGATAGGCAAACAAATGAATTGTAATAAATGTAAAGGCAATGTTAATAGTTAAATTTGAGCGTGCTTATCGATTTTTGGTCGTACATTTTCCACATTCTCAATGCTGTCACTGTGTGGAAAAGGAATGTAGTGACGGATTCCATATAGTGAGTTTAACTGACGTAAAATGATTTCGATCTTTTTATGCTCTAAGACCCACCTGGCTTCCGGCCTAGCTTACCCTAGCACAAAAAGACGATAGCTAAGCTATCTATGGTGCATCACTATACTGTGACCGGAAATAATAAGTGAAAATCCAGAATTATGCATGTGGGCGAAAAGTGTCATGCTTGAAAATATAGAAATATGATTAAAAATGGGATCTCTCGACCGTTTTGAACGAAGGCGATCGTCGAGCAGATGTTCGAAAGCTTCCATTTTCAATCATTCTTTTATATTTTGAAATAAAATAGTTTTTGCTTATATACCTAATTGTGGATTTTCATTTATTAGTCCCCGTGGGGGAGGGTAGTGCTTTCAGTGCACCTCATGCGGTGTACTGTAGGCATTACTTAGGGTTCCTTGCGTCGTGCCAGCGGCCCCTAGCTGCAACCCCTTTCGTTCCTTTTACCGTACCTCCTTTCATATTCTCTTTCTTCCATCTTACTGTCCAGCCTCTCCTGACAGTTGATTCTTATTGCTACCTGCGAGGTTTTCCTCTTGTTACAACTCTCAAACCTTTTACTGTCAATTTCCGTTTCAGCGCTGAATGACCTTAGGTCCCAGTTCTTGGCCTTTGGCCTAAATTCTATGTTCAGTTCAGTTCAAATCAG
>NC_089788.1:67550219-67552719 GCF_040412425.1 Macrobrachium rosenbergii | reverse complement strand
TAATGGACAAACCGTTTATTTCAACAACTTAAGTTTTTTCATTCATTTGCATTCAGTATCCACACATTACATTCATAAAAGAAAGTTAGCTCAACAACTCATTTATATATTCCTGACCTTTTCTTTCTTAGACATTCCAAGTCTCTTCACAAGTTTTATCACACACCTTTCTATCTTCTGTTCAGTGACTTGCCCCTTCTCTCATCGTACCTTCATCCATTACATTTACCCTTAAAACTTGGTTCTTGCTTACATTTACTCTGAACATTTTCCTCTTTAAACTCTTCCAATTCTTTCGCTAGATTCTGCAGTTTCACGTCATGATTCCCAGTCAGTACTGTACTGCCCGAAAATGGAAAACTGCAGTACCTGCAAAATTTTCGAAATTGAGATATGCCACCTGTTGGGTTCGTGAAACACTAATACACAAGTTACTGCAGTTTCAGAATGATTCTTCAATGCTTTCCACGAGTATTTAGAGGGTCCCACTTGCAGTATCTGCAAAATCAGTAGTAAGGCAAGGGAGTATCTACCATTTTCTCAGTTTTGTATTTATGCAGATAATGCAGTCTTCCATTTTACGACATTTTACCATCTACAAACAGCAACTTGCATTCATGACTTTTACACCAAATCACTCTCTTTCTCGTCTAATTATTACAACATGGTTTGCTTCAGTCGTAAACGTTGTTAATCACTCTCAAAAACTTATCGTCCACACTGTATATCCTCAGAGCCTCCACAATGTTCCTGTATCGACTCTATCACAAGCTTTTTAGGGCCTATGTATACCATGTACAGCTTTTCCCATATGATTATTTATATAGGCTACATTTATTTCGAATAATTACAAATACCTTGAATATTCCCAGAGTGCTTGAGCAAATATGCAGGAATCCTAAATGTTGAGATATGAGTGTATATATGTGCAATTTGGGTTTATGCATTTTTATTTGTTAAAAGCCTGCCACAAAATTTACCTTTGCATGTTTTCCACAATATGGACAACATTGCCGAGCCTTCACAGCTCTGTCCATTCAGAGGATTTATTGTAGGTTAGTGTGACAAGCGCTGACAGCTATACGACCGAAGAACAAAAGAAAATAAAAGCAAATAAAAAAGTTGAGGGAAAATATTGCTTTTTTTTCCCCTCTCGCCCGCGCGAATATGTTGCACGAGCGATGGAACGGTGGATCAAGGCAGGACGGGGCGATTTTGTAGCAATGATGCAATTGTCGGAACAGGCTTCCCTCTGAAATTACCGCCTTTTACTGGGAATTTCTCTCCTGTTTGGGTTCGAAATGTAGATTGTTCCTTTGCAGTCCTATAAACAGTTTTGCTTTGAAGTTGGTCGCATTTTTATATATATATTTTTTATGCCAGCCAAAATAACTATTGCCAAAAAAGTGATATTTATGTATTTTCGAGTAAAATTCTTCAGAGTATATTTTAGATTGGGATCTTGTAGGGCTATAGAGTATTATTTTCATTTTTAAGTATAGAAGAGCTTTTGTTTGTTCATATCGTGTACCACTTTTAAGAGGTAGGAGTCACTACAATACAAGATTGCTTGAAATGTGACTTGCTTGTTTTATTTATTTACCTTTGGAAACAATTTAATCTTTTTTTCTGTCTATCAAAATTGTGATTCTCTACCGCTCTTCCTTTCCATCTCATTATCCCATCCCCCATTCTCTCTCTCCCAATCACGGACAATCCCCCACCTGTCTCCTCCCTCATGAATTTTTTGACTCCTCCCCCTTTCCCCACCATTTTTTCTCCACCACAACCAGTCTCATCCCTCCCCCAGTCTCTATCTGTAGTGGACTTGTGACTTAGTGGTAGGGCGTCTGCCTCACATCTGGACGACCCGTGTTCGATCCCCGAACCGGACGAGGAGGAACGAGTGGATGCGTTCCGAAATTCCAGTGTGCCCCTGGTGATCTAATCGCTGGATTATGTGTCAGTTTTAGTCGACTGTTGTGGGTCGAATCTAGTGTAGAGAGAGGGAATGAGAGAAGAAAGATAGAATATTAAATGTGCATTCATTTATATGTCAGAGATATATACTCGTACATATATATATATATATATATATATATATATATATATATATATATATATATATATATATATATATATATATATATATATATATATATATATATAAGCATTAAGCTACAAACGTCTTTTAATATCCAGTAATATATTTTCATATATTATTTGAAGGGAAATTTTTTTTTTGGTTGACAATAATTTCGTCGTCGTCTCAGGACTAAGAGAGAGAGAGAGAGAGAGAGATACATACACACACATTCTCTCTCTCTCTCTCTCTCTCTCTCTCTCTCTCTCTCTCTCTCTCTCTCTCTATATATATATATATATATATATATATATATATATATATATATATATATATATATATATATATATATATATATATATATATATATATATACATACATACATACATACATACACACACATATATACATACCCC
>NC_089788.1:67542719-67545219 GCF_040412425.1 Macrobrachium rosenbergii | reverse complement strand
TGAATAAGTTTATCACTCGTTAAGGTTCTGGGTTCAATTGCCGAGAGAGTATGAATGTTTAGAAGCATTTTATATAAGGTTTCATTGTGGGTCAATAGGCTTAATCAGTGAAGCAGATGTTTAGTGGACTGTGTTGGGTTTCAGATGTAAATAACTGATTAGTTTTTTGTAAAAATTAGATGGTTTACCTTCAGCAATCCCTATTTAGTTAAGAGCACATAGTGATCTTTTTGAATAAAATTGTTTTTTGAAACCATCCAAATAACTGAATGCCATCCAAAAGAGATGATAGAGTGGTCTTTCCATAATCGAAACAGTAGGAGCAGAATAGCCAATCGTTTCCTTTCTCAACACGGCAACATTTTTCTCTCCTCAGGTAAAAGAGCAGATTGTCTCTCGCCCTGATGCCGAACACTCCCTCGGAAGAAGGACGCTTAAGCACACATGGGCACCTCCGTGAGAGGCTTCTCTTCATCTCGTGTGTAGCAGAAGCATGGTCGTCAAAGGCCTCGGTCATAACGGTAAGTGCGTCGCCCGCTGGTAAATTTCCGAAACATTTCCAGGTAAGTTTTTGAACTCGGCCGCCAGGTGGCTCTCTCTCCGTGTTTCAACAGAGGCTGCTTGCCGAGTCCGTTGATCTTGATGCGTTCGCTTCTTGATCTCCCATCTCGCCCTTGCTGTTCAAACAAGTCCAGGATGAAATGGCCTCCGTTTTTGTATAGACAGATTTCTGCCGCGGCCGCGGGTTGGAGCTTTTTGACGGTCGACGTTTCGTGGGATTTTGCCGAAGACAGTAAGATCTGTCTTTGCATGAACTGGGAAATGTAAAGTGCTCTCTCTCTCTCTCTCTCTCTCTCTCTCTCTCTCTCTCTCTCTCTCTCTCTCTCTCTCTCTCTCTCCTCGTTCATGGCTTAATTTTTAAGTGAATGGGACCTATCACCAGGTGACTATTATATTCATTCTTTACTCTAATGCACTGTCTTGTTTTGATATAACCTATAAAAAAAAAACATTTTGAGCATATAAAAATCCCAAGTCTGTTTTATTGTTTTTACTGGCCCAAGAATTTCAAAAGTAAACTTACGTTTGGTCCAGGAGAGTTGAATTGTAAAATATCGCTCCACCCACAAAATGACATATTAGCACATTAGCTGTCGCATGGGTCTGGGATTTTGACCCCCCAAAATTGAACAACTCCAATTATTTTGTTCTAAAAGTACGTTAGTTTGATTTGTCTTGACCATTAGCCATGTTGGTCACGCAAACAGATGTACGTAGATTCTTAGGCGCCAAAACATTTTCCCATGTGGTGTGTCAAAGAACCATTAGATATATTCTTGTTTTTGGTAAATTTTATTTGTCTTGTTGAAACGGTAGCAGATAATACCTAAATTTCTTCCCCTTCTAAATGGGACCTACTGATATGAAAATGTTCATCTTACTGCGTATAATACCCCATGGGGTATACAGGTGGCCATTAAACATCTCTTTCTCTCGTAAATTTATTCACAGAATTCCAAAGTTATTGTTGCGTTAATATCATGTGGTTAATCTTGAATAGTCACTAATATTACACGAAACTTATTTCATAACCGGCTGCTTTTTTTCAATTTTCAGTACTCGGGTGCTCTCTCTCTCTCTCTCTCTCTCTCTCTCTCTCTCTCTCTCTCTCTCTCTCTCTCTCTCTCTCTCTTTGTATACTCACAGGGGAGTAAGAAATGAGACCTGAGCCTCCCGATGGCAAAACATGTAAGTTACCAACGCCAATGTCGTTAAGCTTGATAAATCATATAAACGACAGTCATTGCAAGAGGGTCCACCCCTCATGATATCATTTCTCCACACTTGAATATTTCGAAAATTTTCCATTTACATTCCCTTCTCAGTATTTTATCATTGTCCAGTCCGTTCATTCGAAGCTTTAGAATTTTTTCAGTCCTGAGAAGTCGGTGATATTTTCTGTGAAATACATTTCCAAAAATGCATTGCTTTTGAAGAAGAGAACTAAAATGGTATCTGGTTGTAGTTCCATTAGGTGATGAATACCAGAATACAGATAAAAGCTCAAAGCAAAGGATGCTAGGTAAGAAATCTGGGAGGGATATTCCAGGGAGAAGTTCACTGGAAGAGGGGCAAACTGAGTTGCTTTTTACATGAACCACTAAGAGGTATTATTGCATTTTTTAAGTTTGTCACAAAAGAAATTTTTCATAGCGTACTACCTTACCATAGCTTTGGGCAAGATAGAGTCGTCGCCTTTTTGAGGGCGAGGCACAGATAGAGAGAAACGAAGTAGTGGGTCATAGCATGACTGAATTGAAATACGGAAGCAAATAGAATGTTTATGAAACATTTTTCTTTTCACTATGAATGTCAACGTCGTCATCCCATTAGCCATGCCCAAAATTTACTTCTTAGAACTGAAGTGCATGAAGTTGATAAATTTTCTAAGGACGTTAAAATGCTTTGCTAGCACAAAAACGAATTATAAAAAAACATA
>NC_089788.1:67410219-67537719 GCF_040412425.1 Macrobrachium rosenbergii | reverse complement strand
CGCTTTGCTAGGGATCTCGCCTTCCTTTTTTTGTTATTTGTTATCTTTTTATTAAGATTGAGTTGGAAATACATGTGGATTTAATATATTAACTCCATAAATAACAAGAGAAGACACACAGTCGGATGGTGTATACAAATGTGTATTATACTTGATATTGAAATCATTGCTTATACAAGTTATTCCTCGTTCAGTAAAATATTGTGAAATTAATGTTGCCCATTGAATGAGCAGTGAGGGACAGTAAGGTATTCTGCCCTAAAATGGAAAACTGTAGTATCTGCAGTTGAGATATGCCACCTATTGGGCTCGTGAAACGCTAATACACAAGTTACTGCAGTTTCAGAATGATTCTTCAACGCTTTCCACAAGCATTTAGGGGGTCCCATTTGCAGTATCTGCAAAATCAGTAGTGAGGCAAGCTGCAGCCTTCCATTTTAGGGCAGTATTGTGACACTGCCTAAGACATGACTTCATTATGATACGAACTCTGGTAGTATTGCTTCTTGAAAAATTCCACTTCAACACGAACTTGGCTCGTAAAAAGAGGAGCCAAGTTTTGTGAAGGCCCCGGGAACTCTGACATGTCAGGAAAAGAATAGTCCCCGACTCCCCTTGAAGGTTATAAATCGCTGAGCAAAGCAAAAAGAAGTTGGCATTAGCTTATGTTTGTATGGGTGTGCCTCACTTGGTTTGCTTGAAGCAGGTTTCTGATGATTTTTATAAGGAAATTTAATTTTGTTTTTTATAAATTCTTAACAGCTATGTTTCTTTTGTGAGTTCATTGATTATTGTAATTTTTACTGTAATCTTGTAGGCATTCCTCTTTTTTTCTAGAAATATAATTCTGATTGCATTTTCTTAATTTTGTTGAAGCTGTGTGAATTGAGCAAGTCACGTAAGGATAAGATACGCCATAGTTTGCTCCTAGAGTGAAATCGTTAATTAATTAATATAATTTTATGGTTTTGTGGTATGCCATTTTTGGGCCTTTTTTTCCTTCTTAGTTCATTCATCATGGGGTATTCTTAGGTTTACATAATTCTTTCCTAAATTTATTGTCGGTAATTTTTATAATAGTGTATAGTTATTGTAAAGTATATTTCGTGTTACTTTTAGTTTTCTGCAAAAGAAAAGTATTGGATGGCTTTTTGTCTGTCCGTCCACCCCTAGATCTTAAAAACTACTGAGGCTAGGGGGCTGCAAATTGGTATGTTGATAAACCACCCTCCAATCATCAAACATACCAAATTGCAGCCCTCTAGCCTCAGTAGTTTTTATTTTATTTAAGGTTAAAGTCAGCCATGTTCGTGCGTCTAGCACCGCTATAGGTGCCAAAGGGCTGTAGTTGAAAGTTTCATGGACCGCGGCTGAGAGTTTCATGGGCCGTGGCTGAGCGTTTCATATAGCATTATACCCTGTACAGAAAACTCAGTTGCTCCGAAGAAACTTCTGCGCATTTTTTACTTGTTTGTCTTTTGTCGTTAGGGTTCTTCGTTGCCCGCACACATTTGCTAAAGCCAACTAATCATGTGTTCATAATGTACAATAGTGAGACGGTAATCTAAAGTTAACGGATTGAACTTATAGAAGATTGGAAAGTGTTTCAGCCTTGACAAATAGCATTGTTATGTTTCTTCTCGAAATAGTGACCTAAATTCCAAGGCTTTGCATACTCAGAGTTTGTAATCTATCATGAGTTTGGCTGAAAAGAAAGGAAATTTTTTATTGAAAAAAATTTCTAATTGTCTTGCGTTCATGTGTTCCATATTGCGATACTAAGAGCTCTCAAAGAATCGGAATCTTGCTAAGGAAAAAGTCCATGAAAGAGTCAATAATTTATGTCCTCGGTCCTTGGTGAATGTTGTTGATATTCCAAATAAAATGAATTTCACTACCAGGTCGTATCAACACAGGAATTTCACTACAAATTGCCAGCTGATGCTTGTGCTGCTCATTATCGGTAGGAGCATTAAGTTAATTGCAAAGGTTTGGGGTCTTAGAAATTTTTTTTTTTTTGCATGAACTGAAATTTTTAAACAAAGAAACGATAACCGTCCTCAAGACTGTCGCTCAATATTCGTTGTCCTATTATAATTTAGAAGAGAAGCACCATATATATATTATATATTATATATACATATGTATATACTGTATATATATATGTGTGTATACATATATACATATATATGTATATATATATATATGTGTATATACATATATATGTATATATATGCATGTATATATACACGTGTGTATACACACATATATATATATATATATATATATATATATATATATATATATATATATATATATATATACATGAATATATATAGGCCTATACATATATGTATATATATATATATATATATATATATATATATACATGAATATATATAGGCCTATACATATATGTATATATATATATATATATATATATATATATATATATATATATATATATATATATATATATATATATATATATATATATATATATATATATATATATATGTATGTATATTCCATACCTCTTCCAGTCCTCAAGGATGAAGTCTTCAAGAGAAGCACAAAATCGGCTATGTCGCCAAATTTATGCATTCCTAAGCCGACAGCTGTTTCAGTCATTAATCCATTTTCATTTTCAGGTACACTAGATTTACATCACTGACTACAGCCGAAAACTGATTGAAAATTGAGAATGCAAAATTAAAATTTAACACAAATTTGACGGTTCAGAAAATTAAGATTAACATTTTTCACAAGCCAGAATTATCTCTCCTGGGAGAGATCTAAAAGTCTGCAGCCACTCTGTGTCCAACACAGTCTTTACTGAGTTTAAATCTGCAAACTACTCTGGTCCCAGATTGCCAGGATCTCCCTGCTGTCTATCATAAGGGCAGCCTGTAGAGTTCAATAAAGTCCATATTGAGAGGCTTTCACGCCTCCTCCAAATCCAGACCTGCAAACTATGGCAATCCCACCTTCACTAAATTTCCTGTGGGTGGTTCCCTTGACGGCCTGAGGTCACTGTTTTACAGAATGGGTCTCTTTCTGGGCTTAGCTGGGAGCCTAGGTACCCAGATTTAACAGTGTGGCCATCTGCGGAGCTTCCTGTGGCAGCCCTGGGGAATCATAAGCTTGGAAAAAATCAGTTGGTGGATTTGCATATCCTTGCTTTGGTTTATTTGTCTGATATGACAATTTGACAGCACTCGGCTGTAGATTCCTGAGATGTATGCTAGTATTGCACCAGCCCCGGTTTTTTTTTGCCTAGGTTAGGTTAGGTTAGATTAGATTAGATTAGATTAGATTACTACATTTGGAATAATTTGGGTGAGGGAAACATAATGAGATTATTTTAATGAAAATTCTATGGTTTTTAAAGTATGGCGTCCCTCTTTTTTCAGGGAAAGGTCGCGGTACTCGGTTACATCTCGGGGAAAATGCCACTCGGCTGTCAACAATGATGATGTTGCTCCTGATTTTTTTTTTTTTTTTTTTTGTCAAGGGTGGCAGTAGTAAAAGTTGCCGAGTGGTTAACCTGTTGCTGGTTTGAAGCACTTTGCTTCCTTTGCTAAAACGTTGACATCCCCCCGACATGGGCATAACGCGGATTTCAAGCGCTGTCGGTTTGGGCGGAGGCGTGAAGGGGCTGTGGAAAAAGGCAAAAATTTGTTTTCACATGAATTTTCTCATTATTTTTTCATAAAAAATTGTTATTACTTTTCATTGGTTTTCAATATGGAGCATGTTGTGGTCTTTTTTTTTTAGTGTAATTTGCAGGCCGTAGTATGTACATTATATTTTATAATTAATATTCATTGTCATTAATCCTAATGTTACCACTTGACAAAATTCGGGAGGGGACTTTGTGTTTCATTTAACCTTTGCCTGCCTCCTCCTCTTATCATGTTGTTTCCCATGCTGTATTTGGTCTATAAATGTATTAAATAAGTATTGTTTCAGTTCTCCGTAAGGTCTACAATGGCGTAAAGGTTTTAGTACAAGATTCTGAGTTAGTACGCAGTTGTTTCTCGCGCTATTTGGCATACCGTAGTTTCTTAGGTGTTAGCAACTGTCAACACAGATTACTTCTTGAGGGGTCGTTGAAATTCCTTGAATCACTGCAGATCGTGTGGCGTTTTACAGCGCAGTTTTTAATATTCTTTTGAATTTTATGTAGTATTAACTATTCTAGTGACAGGATAAATGTATATGATGTGTAAAAAAAAAAAGATTCCGTAAAAAACAGAAATGTTTCTGTTTGTTTAAATTTAACTCAAGCAACCGTAGTTGATATCATACGTACCTTAGCAGCGGATGATGAATGTACTAATACACTTTCTCTTGGTGTTTTGAATGTTTTACTTTAGCATGACTGGATAGTTACAGGAAAGAATGTTTTACTTTAGCATGACTGGATAGTTACAGGAAAGGGTGTATTTGAACCATACCCTTTTTTTTATTTTGATTTTTAAAGCATACCCCATAATTTCGGAAAAGCAGTTGGTTTCATCATTAACAGCCTTTGACAAATTTGTATAGTTTTATTATTGGTGTTCTTGTCATTATCACTATTAGCTGATGATAGTTTTAAAATGCTATTAACATGACTTTTGAATCAGTATACAAAGTGACTGTGTCATTTTTCGTCATTCCTGACTCAACTGCTAGAAGAGAACTGTGAGTGTTACAGTATCTCTCCTTATATATAATTTATATATACAATATATATATATATATATATATATATATATATATATATATATATATATATTTATATATTTATATATTTATATATTTATATATATTTATATATATATATATATATATATATATATATATATATATATATATATATATATATATATATATATATATATATATATATATATATATATGGAATCCACATAGTAAAAAAAGATGCAAATAAAGAAATGCTGTCTGTAAAGAATGTATCATGGTCGATTTAGTGATTATTTTGAGGATTGGTTGAAAGTAGAGGAGAGAAGAGAGGGACTTTCATTATGCAAGAGTGAAAGGGGTTACTGTGGTATGATTGTGAGTGACATTTTGCAATATGATGGTGAAATATCTGGCACCCAGCAGTTACACTTTGCTCATAGCCATATCCTCTCTCTCTCTCCTGTGTTTCTTTCCCCTCTCTTTTGTCTCTCTCTCTCTCTCTCTCTCTCTCTCTCTCTCTCTCTCTCTCTCTCTCTCTCACTCTGTAAATATGTAGGTGTGTATGTATGTATACAGTATATATATATATATATATATATATATATATATATATATATATATATATATATATATATATATATATATATATACATACATACATACATACATACATACATACATACATACATACATACATACATACATACATATTATTGCTAGGATAAGGGGTTTTTAACTCAGGTATGACTAATATATATATATATATATATATATATATATATATATATATATATATATATATATATATATATACTAAGATATATATATATATAGTCATACCTCAGTTAAAGGCCTTATCTTTTCCCTTTCCTTTGTTTCACAAGAAATAATCGTTCCAGACCTCCAAAAATACAAATAAAAACATTTTAAATCGAATTTAACAAGTAGCATGCAGAAATTATACAAAGAAAGCATATAAAGTAAATACCTGAAATAAATGGCAGTTTGTTCTCACTTTACCTGTAGTTTGGAGAGTTGATGGCGTATGTGGTAGGTTGGGGAATGGAATACAGAGTTTAGGCCAAAGGCCAAGCACTGGATCTAAGGGGTCATTCAACACTGGGAAGGAAATTGAGAATAGGTAGGTCTGAAAAGTGTAACAGGAGGAAAACCTCAAAGCAGTTGCACTATGAAATTGTTAGGAGAGGGTGGATAGCAAGATGGAAGAAAGATAATATGAACGGAGGCACAGTAACAGGAATGAAAGAGGTTGCAGCTAGGGGCCGAAGGGACGTTGCAAAGAACCTTAAGTAATGCCTGCACTGCACCCCGTGAGGTGCACTGACGGCGCTGCCCTCCTACGGAGATGTGGTAGGTTGTGAGAAAGGTGAAAAAGAGGAGAGATGCAAGTGTTTAGAAGGGGAGTTCCCTTCCATAGAATTGGCAGGCAACTGTGCTTCTGGGGGCATTTCTCTTTTCATTCTCTTTCTTTTTTCTGCTTTAGATTACCTGTGTTTCTTTCTCACTTAAAACCTGTCCAGTGATATTTGTCACAGCTTTGTCGGAGTGGTATTGTTGTCTTTGTATAATTTCTGCATGCTAGGCTTGTTGGATTCGAGTTAAAATGCTTTTATTTGTTGTATTTTTGGATGTTGGAACGATTAATCAAATTCCCATTATTTCTTGTGGGAAAATTCGCTCGGTTAGTGGGCATACTGATCAAGGGATCGTATTCTGGAATTTCTTGCACTTTGATCCTAAGGCTTTGTAGTGACAAGCGTATCCAAAAAAGCGCGAAGAATTGAGAAGTTAGGAGGGGAGTGTTGTGGCTATTATTAATTACGTATGTGTCTGGTAAAAATTGACCAGTAGATTCTATATATATACATGTTGTATAAGTGTATATATATATATATATATATATATATATATATATATATAAAATATAATATATATATATATATATATATATATATATATATATATAAAACACGATATACAAACCTATGAACTTCATCCCATTTTTTGCAACCATTTTTTTATTGATGAACCAGGGACATTCTCCATTTCTTATTCTTTGATTTATTCTACTCCCTCTCAAAAAGTTCTGCAGTCCTTCTATTATTGCTCCTCTTTGTGCTAGTTTTATTGAAGGCATGATGCCACCCTTCAAGAGAATTATTGACCCTTAGTATAGGTCTCGCTCGATTTTGTTGTAAGCATCCCACATTTCAATATCGAATGCCGGCCGTCTCCGCCGACCTCGCTGAATGATGCCAAGCCAGATTATTTCGGAGTATTCTAAGAAGGCAATTAAAACTTCAGCTGTTTCTTGGTCGAGTGATTGCATTAAATCTGTAAATAGATCAGTAACATCTTGTGGTGGAACAAAGGATAATGTTTCTATTTTTTTTTTTATGTTGAGAGACTTTTCCGGATCTGTTTACCAGCCTTGTAAACCAAGGTTTTGAATTTTTCGCCAAAGACACTGGCAGAAGTGAAAGAAGCAACCATGGACAGATGTATTCGGGAAACATTTTCTTAAGCATATTAGTGCCGCTTGCTCAAAATCTACTGTAACTGACTCTGGATAGAGGTTTCGTTCATTGAGGAACTCAAAAAATTTTCCTCGTAGGTTTTATCATGTTTCTTAGATGTAATACAATAGACTAGTGGTAACGTTTTACTTGCGTCAACAACAGCATGAATTGTGTACAACTGTTTTCCAATTGGCGCACAGTTAAATGTCCCATCATTTAACCACCTTTTTTTTACTTCTTAAACTTGCCAAATTCTTTGTAGTTGAGTAAATACGCACAGTTTCTGATTCGTTTAATAGAAAATCATCACCTCTTGTTGTCACAGTTAAATCTTCATTTGCATTTGCACGCGCTCTTGACGTCTTACACTACGTGCTAGCTTGCCTTTATGAGGCAAAGAATCGCATAAGTTTAATGGTAAATGTATTGTGCAGTGATTAATGACGGAGTTCTTTTATGCTTACAGTAACTTTCAGAGCAGTGATACGAGCTTCATCAGGCTATTCGAGAGTTTCTGAATCTCATTGTCACATGTAAAAATACTGGCACTGGAACAATCCTGTTTTTCACATCTCTAATATATGCATCTTCCTTTTTTCTGTTTACAACATATGCGAAGCCTTTATGTAAAAGTTTCTTGCCACTTTTATGACCAGTAAAGAACTCCATTTCTAAATAAAGGGCTTATGAGAAAAGTTTATTTAAATGACAAAGAATACACTTCTGAAACAAATAAAGTACTATCCGTAGGTATTATGCTTATAGGTATTTTACCCATTAAGTATATTGGTCATTAGCACTTTACCTGAAAAGTTAGTCTTTTGCTTGTTAGGCATTTTGTCTATTAGGAATTTTTCCCGTAGGCATTTTGACTTTAGGCATTCTGTCCTAGTGCCGGATAGGGTTAGTGGTTCCCCAGGAAGTACTAGCAGGTGTAAGCACCTAAGAAGAATGAAAAATGAAAATGCAGTTTGGTGGTGAAATAAGATTTAACAAATAAAAAGGATATATTGTTTGAAGTGCAGTTGCAGGACAGAAGAGATCATGTACAGGTATGCAAGAGAGTACATAATGTAGTCAAGGACAAAGTTAGAGAGAAAAAGTGTCAAGGACAAAATGAGAGAGAAGGTGGGAAATGCTTTAGATTTATGGGTGATTTTGAGTATACCTCTTCAGGTCTGCTGCAAGTTTCAGTTAAATATTGAAGGCACCTGTTATTTTGTGGTACCAGGATGAAAAAAATATATCAGAGGATTGATAGGAAACTTAACATACATAACAGAAATTTAACTCATGAGGAAAGTATATAGTTACCATGCAATACTTAGCTGCGGGTAGATTCCGTTTAGAAATTTGACCCATGAGGAAAGTCTATTGTTACTATGCAATTATTAGCTGCGGGTAGATTCCGTTCAGAAATTTGACACATGAGGAAAGTAAATAGTTACCATGCAATACTTAGCTGCGGGTAGATTCCGTTTAGAAATTTGACTCCTGAGGAAAGTAAATAGCTACCATGCAATACTTAGCTGCAGGTAGGTTCTGTTTAGAAATTTGACTCGTGAGGAAAGTATATTGTTACCATGCAATTCTTAGCTGCAGGTAGATTCCATTTAGAAATTTGACTCATGAGGGAAGTATATAGTTACCATGCAATACTTAGCTGCGGGTATATTCTGTTTAGAAATTTGACTCATGAGGAAAGTATATTGTTACCATGCAATTCTTAGCTGCGGGTAGATTCCGTTTAGAAATTTGACTCATGAGGAAAGTATATAGTTACCATGCAATACTCTGCTGAGGGTAGATTCTGTTTAGAAATTTGACTCACCAGAAATGAGGAAAGTATATTGTTACCATGCAATTCTTAGCTCAACCAACTGGTAACAAAGGTTCCGTTTAGAAATTTGACTCATGAGGAAAGTATATAGTTACCATGCAATACTTTGCTGAGGGTAGGTTCTGTTTAGAAATTTGACTCGTGAGGAAAGTATATAGTTACCATGTAATACTTAGCTGCGGGTAGAATCCGTTTAGAAATTTGACTCGTGAGGAAAGTATATTGTTACCATGCAATTCTTAGCTGGGGTAATTTGACTTGTGAGGAAAGTAAATAGTTACCATGCAATACTTATCTGCGGGTAGATTCCATTTAGAAATTTGACTCATGAGGAAAGTAAATAATTACCATGCAATACTTAGCTGCGGGTAGATTCCGATTAGAAATTTGACTCATGAGGAAAGTAAATAGTTACCATGAAATACCAAAATTTGACTCATGAGGAAAGTAAATAGTTACCATGAAATACTTAGCTGCGGGTAGATTCCGTTTAGAAATTTGACCCATGAGGAAAGTAAATAGTTACCATGCAATACTTTGCTGCGGGTAGATTCCGTTTAGAAGTTTGACTCATGAGGAAAATAAATAGTTACCATGCAGTACTTAGCTGCTGGTAGATTGTTTAGAAATTTGACTCATGATGAAAGTAAATAGTTACCATGCAATACTGAGGTGTGGGTAGATTCCGTTTAGAAATTTGACTCATGAGGAAAGTAAATAGATTCCGTTTAGTTACCATGCAATACTTAGGCATGGGTAGATTCCGTTTAGAAATTTGACTCATGAGGGAAGTAAATAGTTACCATGCAATACTTAGGTGTGGGTAGATTCCATTTAGAAATTTGACTCATGAGGAAAGTATATACAGTAGTTACCATGCAGTCCTTAACTGTGGGTAGATTCCATTTAGAAATTTGACTCATGAGGAAAGTATATAGTTACCATGCATTCCTTAGCTGTGGGTAGATTTCATTTAGAAATTTGACTCATGAAGAAAGTATATAGTTACCATGCAATACTTAGTTGTGGGTAGATTCCGTTTAGGAATTTGACTCATGAGGAGAGTATATAGTTACCATGCAATACTTAGCTCCGGGTAGATCCCATTTAGTGACACCTCAGGGTAATCACATTCCACACTACTTCAACTTTTTTGTGATGTCCCCTTACCACTTACAGCACAATGTAGATGGTTCTCAAAGTTCATTATAGTGTCTCTTTGGACATAGGTTCATTGTTTTGTGCCTTTTGGTTTCCATCCGTTCCCATTACTCTCTTCTCATTTAACTAACTAACTCCTCCAGTTTATATTGTTCCATTTTCAATTCTCATTTGAGCAGTGTAAGTCTAGAATGTGACTCAGTGGTACATTAAATAATACTTTTTAATTGATAACAGTAACATTTAAGGCCCCGTATGGGGATAGTCCGTCAGTGCACCTCATGCGTGTAGGCTTTACTTAAGGTTCTTTGGCCCCTAGCTGCAACCCCTTTTGTTCCTTTTACTGTACCTCTTTTCATAGTGTCTTTCTTCCATCTTACTTTTCACCCTCTTCCAATGATTTATATTGCAGCTGTGAGGTTTTCCTCTTGTTACACCTTTCAGACCTTTTACTGTCAACTTCTGTTTCAACACTGAATGACGTCATTGGTCCCAGTGCTTGGCCTTTGGCCTAAATTCTATATTCAGTTCAGTTCAGTAATATTTAAGGCGTACATCCATTTTGTATTCCTAAAGCCTGATGTTGTGTTTATGTAAATACATGTTTGATATTTTAGAATTTTTTCCATATATAGGTTTTTTTTTTTTTTAAGGTTAGGCCATCTAATGCCCTATCCTTCCAATATGGTTTTCTTAATTGATTGGAGCATTTATGCCACCATTTGTCATAGCTGGATCATCTCAGATTCCACAAGCAGTTATCTCAAGTTGAATGGTGACAGCAAAACCAACATGTCAAACCTTGGACTGCTTTGCATATTTAAGCATTACTATACAAAATTCATTTACTGGCATCTCATTTGTATTGAGTAGCTCTATGTACAGTATTCATATAGAGCATATTCAGTTTATTCATCAAATTCTCTTTATTTTCCTTCTTTTTTTTCAGCATAAGCATTCTGATTTGTTGAGAATTTCAAAAGAAAATCTTAACCATTTGGCCTGGAATAATATTGGCACATGAGATGGCAATTTCATTTCAGTAATGAGTGAGAGGATAAATTTTGACCCAGCACATCAAATTATTTCTGGAAGTGTTTCATCATTAACTAAATGACAGTTTCAAGCCTAAAAGGAGAGGAAAACTAAATAAAAACAAAAGGAATAAAACAAAGTTAAGTCATAATATGATTTAAGTAATCCAGGAACAAAGTTGTGGCCTACCTTTGATGTAACTTAGTTTTTTGTGTTGTATGAACTATACTTATAACATTTTAGGCTTGAAATATCATTCCTGAAGGGTGAAATGGATAGAAATAAATTATGCATTGTGTTGCTGCCTCCATTATGTTCCTTTTTTGAGATACTGTAAGCTCTTCCTTTGAAGATTACATGTACTGTGAAGTGCTTTATCATTTATGGTACAGCGTAATGTCTTCAAGATAATGGTAATCTAAAGGTTCATCGTTTCCTGAACAGTTGTTGTGACATGCCATGAATTGATTTTTGCAATAAGCGCTTTAATTTCCTTCATTATTTTAGTACCTAATTGGATTCTTGCATGATGCCTCATTTCTGTGCAGTTCATATTTGCAGTAGCTTTCTTGGGGAAATTCATTTTTGGAACCAAAATATAATTCATCTCCTTGCAAATGGGTTGGAGGGAATTTAACAAATGCCTCAATCAGTATATCTGTCATCCTTTTGTTTAATTAACAACTTATATGATAGTACTGTAGTTTGATCTATACATAACATAGCATTTGATAAGAGGTGGATCACAATTAAATATAGCACATAGCTTGAGTGTAACATAACCTTGGGTGAAGTATGACATGCTAATTTGAAAATTAGTACTGCAATAAGTTCAGTATATTTTCTTTAAAAGCAGCATATTGAGCATTAGGTGATTCTAGTGATATTTTGCATATGGCTTGTGCTTGACACCGGTTCATTTGAAATAAATGATAATTACTGATACGTGTGCTATTTAAAAGGGGAGAGTAATAATTGCAAGGGATGGGGAAATTTTTTGTTCATTTGTGTACACAAGAGTACTGTCAGTTTTATTGTATCATCAACAACAAACTTGTTATAAGGTAAAACGTGAAAAAAATCTCAACAGTGGGTAACTTAAACACAAGAAATCTACAATATATAATCTTTATTATTATCCAAAAGTAACAAGCACAGTTTTGGCTTCTTGACAAATTTCTTTTTAGCATATATTAATGGTCAGTTGATGACATATGGAAACACAAAATGGGACTCTAAGACACAGTACAGCAATATCAAAAGCTCAAATTAATTGTGAATCACACATTCAGCTGCCAAAATGTAAAGTTTCATCTTCAAATTCCAAAAAAACCATAAAGTACCGAAAAATCTTCCTCTGTCTTGCCATATGTCACTCCTAACATTAATAGCAAATAATCATATTATATGTTAAAATTTTAAATCTTCTTATACAGGAACATTAATATGATTCTTTCATTTTAACCACATAGAAAATATAATGTTAAATACTTTTACTTTCCGATTTCATTTGATAAAAATTGCTATAAGACGGTTTTAATCATGCCTTCATGATAACTTTTGTCCTCCATTTTTAGAAAATATTACTCAACGGAAAACTAAAATTTGAATACAAAAGTGAAATAACCCCAAACACTTTAATGGAAAGAAAAATGTGAAGGTGCAAGGAAGAGAGAGGGAGTAACTTAGATCTGTGGCTTGCGGCTTTACCAAGGTGTTAGGTTGTCATGGTATTTGTTGTCATTAATGTCATTAAATAGTTTAAGCACACCCCTGAATTGTATTTAGATTTATAAAGCAAGCCCAAAGTTGTTCTCAAAAGAGGGTTGAAAATTGGATCAACACAAAGCTAGAGAGTTTGGTGGAGGGAGACCAAAGGGAAATACTAAAGAGTAAAGGGGCAAAGAAATGTGGGTTGGGCTGAAGAGACACTGCAATAAACCTTTAATACTGGCTGCAGGGTGCTATGCAAGGCACACAATAATCAGTAACTCTACCTACTGGGGTCACAGTACTTGTAACTAGGTTCCAATCATGTTATAGCACTGACAATTGTTATTGGAATTGAATTATTGGAATGATGTCACAATTTTAACCTTTTAACTGTCATAAAGTTACCGGTGCTTTTTGGCATACTGCCAAGTTGTCTTCGTTGAGGTTTATAATATGAGCCATGAACATTAAATAGGAGTGGCAGTTTTAATCCTTAAGGGACTGCAGGGCTCTTCTGATCCCCAGTGATTGCATATGAAACTCCTGAGTTCAGTTCGTGTGATTAATGTCATGTTGCACCATAATATTGGAATGAATTTTGAGCAAAAATGTTCCTATCACTTGAATGGGCCATGAATGACTGTGTGGCAACACTCACACCACAAACCAGGATATACTGTATTAGTGTGACTTGAGATTTCATGGGGGAATGTACTATGTGACCATCCCACGTGTATATTTCCCCATAAATATCCTCAGGGATAGCTGTTGGTATTAGTTATCTTTTATGATAGTATGTTAAGTACAAAAGGACATATATAACCTGCTAAAATTAGTGTATTTTTACGAGTGTCATGGAAAAAGAGGCCCTGCACAGGGTTGGGAGTATTCACTTGTCACTTCGAATGGAAGATACAGAAAATTTTTTAGTTTTTTTCTTATACCATGTGCATTGGCATATCATCCTCTTTCCTGTGATGGTTTTTTTTTTTTTTTTGCTTTTAATTGGCCGCCCTTAAAGTTTGCCTGTGCGTGAGGTATTGTTTAATGTAGGCCTACATTCAGCCAGGCCTGTAAGGGTTAAGAACCATAATGCAAAAGAAAAGTTGATTTTAATATTTTTACCTGTTGAATGACTGAAAATTAAATTGATATATATCAGTGTACTTCCAAGTCCTTGTATTGCCAGTGTCACTGTACTCCCAAGTCTGTGTCCCTAATTTTTGTCACTTAAATTGGACATTGAATAATTTAGTTCCTCCAGTTGTATTCTTTCATGCATAAATATCTTTTGGAACACAATAATTACTCATAATTACCAAACTAAGTTAGCCTTGTTTACTTTTCAATCAATACTGTAGGAAAAAAAAAAAATCTTGATAAAAAACTGAAATACTGGAGCGAGCCAGTTAATTTCTGCACCACTGTGATATTTAATAAGCCAGGGATAACAAATCAGGGATTTTATATAAAAACAAAAGACGAAATAATCAAAATACTGGATTACATAATTCCAACTGTCCATTGTAGTATGAGGTATTCCTAACCATCTTAATAGCATTATCACTTTACAGATACCAGTGAAATGGTCTAAACATTCCTTAACTGATACATCAGTAATGCAACTTTAACAAACACTAATACGGTATGGGATGTCTAATTAACAAATGTCTGTTAGTAGGCTAATTCACTAGTGATGAATTATGATTGGTAGTTAACATCAACATGGAAAATTGTTAAGGCATATTTCTATATACATTGGAAACCTATTCAGTAACTGATCACTATAGGGATGAAATATGACTTCTAATTTGTTCCCTTTGGTCTATCCACTAGCGAATTTATCACAATATTAACCTCATTCCTGACATTTTTAAACTTCACTATAACCAAGAAACATTTGAGAAATATTTTTAACCACAAAACTCTCTGACTCATCCTATATGTCTAAGTTCTCTCCAGTTGCAGTTTTGGTTACACTGTATAGCAAAATAAATTATTTGGGAGTCTGTTAATGTGAGGTACTGGTGTATTTTGAAAAATGCCCGTGCTGCTTTAATCTTGCTCTCTGTAGAATTCTCCTTCACTGAAGATATAACTGTATTTAATAAAAAAAATGTCTTTGAAGTTGTGCAAAATAACTGATCTAAAAAAATACTAGTTATTTGAGCTTTGTAATCCAAAATGCACAAAATTCACTGAGGACTTTTAAGAATTTAAAATGATTTACCAGAGAAGTTTATTTATGTCCCTCAGTGACTGGAAAATTGAAGATAAATGCTTCTTCATTTAAAAGCATGCAACAAAAAGCAATACCAGTAGACATCGGGTAGACAGCATAGCTAATTATTGTTCATAAAATTATCTACTAGTGGTTAACTATAAAGGAAACAGCAACATAAAGCCTTTCTCCAGTGCTGGTAGAATGGGTGTAAAATCATACCTTTTTTCAGAGTTGAGGACCTTTACACAATCTCATTTCTATGCAACACTGTTGGGTATTGCTATTGATTATCACAGGTTTGTAGGCTTAAAAACAATATGTAAGCATTAAATTATTTCAAGATGAAAAAAAGTAAGGGTTATATTTCCATTTCTGTGTAATAGCAAAACTTTTTCCAGTGGTTATTTTGCGATTACACTATGACAGTAGAAATAATATGCCAATTTAGTCAATGATTCTAATTCAGATTTACAGTTTGTAAAATAACCACCCTCAATTAAATAACATTTATGATCAAATAATTCTTATACACCAAAAGCACAGCAGTTTACAATACTGAAGAAATTCCCATCACTTTTTATCATCTGTGTGAGATAGGATAGGCCAAGGGCAAATATTGTTAAATAGACCATTGCCCATTGCATAGTAACAACATTTATCTGTAAAATCTTACCTCCTATGAGGTGTTTCCTGCTTTACAGCTCCTCATGTGATATGCAGATTAAAAGTTAGCATGAGGAGGTGCAGTATCAAATGGCAATAAATTTTTTTAATTTCATCATTATAAAAATACCAACCATTCATATTATATTAAAGAATCACTCCCAGTATCGGATATTTCTTTGAGGCTCATTACTTCAACCTTTGCACGGCCTTTCGTAGGTCCTATGATGAGTTCTTCAATTGTCCGGTAGTGTCCAGGATCTATGAGTCCAACCTAAAGTAGGAAAAGTTCAGTCATGAAAAACAACCCAACATGGATGAATTAGTTTTGCTGAAGAATATATTCTTGAGTCCCAAGGATTTCATTAATGTATATATGATACTCATCCCTTGGACCAGGCTGCCAACATGAATTGTAAAGGAATAAAAAACTACTAACAAAATTCACTACTGTAATCTATACAATTTATATCCAAGAAATCAAGATTATTATTATTATCACAGTATATATAATGCAGTTTAAAAATAACTGTACAGTACTACTACTAAATCACACTGCTAGACTCATAAAGCTGGACATAAGGATTGTTTATGAATGAGATAAAAAAATGGAACAAGGTAAAGTTCAAGAAATTAAAGCTAAGTAAGAGAATAGCTAGTGAGGTAATTAGCTTCATATTACATACTTTAAATCTTACTATAGACAAATATATAGCAGTCTGGTCAAACGACTTATAAACACAACACTTTCCTTCACCACAAACCTCTGCCAATATCAAGAATTATACCTATTGTGTAAAGAGACAGATTTAAGGGACTGGATATTCCTGCGAAAAGAGATTCTATCATATTAAGGATGCTTAATTCTCAACAGAATTTAGCCTTATCCACAAATTTTCCTCTACCTACCTGGCCCAATGAAAACTATGTTGGCTCTTGAGGCTTACTTATACCATTCTGAGAATAAAGCACCATAAAAATACTCTACATACTCACCATGTTCAAGTCTGGATCAAAACTTTCACTCTCTACTTTCATTAGAGGTGTTATCTTCTCCTTTAGTTTTTTGGCTTCCTTGGATGGGATTGTGACATTAATCTTCATCTGTGCTCGCTGGATAGGAATTGTCTGTGGAGGAGTAAAGCTGTGTATAATCTCTATAGTAAGATTCAAATTGCAGACACCATGTTTCTATGGGTACTGGTAGTACTGTGATATCAAAAATGTCATGAAATACCTACTAATTAGCTGGTTCATAACTGAGGACCTTTCACTAGATGAATTTATTAGCTACTTGAATGGTTTATCATTGTACTACACTGGAAAAGCACTTCCATTTTATTATAACCCCTGAACTATTTAAATTAACTTTCCTTCAGCATCAAGCATCATTACCTCTAAAATTACCTCTAAAACAAAAAAAAAAGAAAAAAGAGAGAGAAAAAAAGCATACAATATTAATGATTTACGTTTCTTATGACTCTGTCCCTTTCGTTTTATGTTCATGACCACTTTTCTTTCTCCAAATGGATTCATGATTACACTTATGACCAGCTTCTCATCATCACATCCACACCTGGTTCTCTCTCCATTCCTTCCATTTCCTTCTGGCTTGGTTCAAATTAGGTGATTGGGTGTGATGAGGCATTCTACTGAGCAGGTCCTACCTTGACTGGATCTAACAAGACAGATTTCATAAGCCACTTGAAATTGATTACTGATGACTTGAACCAAAACCAGGATTCTCATGGTTGGAGGGCTTTATCATTGCTATAGTCTATTTTGGTCATCTGTCTTCCTTTCCCCTCATTGTAGTTTTGCTCCTCCAAATTTGTCAATATCCTGTGGTGGTTAGTAGATGGCCTTCTCACGAATCTCAAAAAACCCATCAGATGTAAAATCAGTGCACCCCAAACTTGGTGCTTTTCCCTTCCTTATTTTAGTTCAACTCTTTTTCCTGCTGGTTTAAAATAACCTGACCAGCCATCATATTCCTTTCCTCTGGTGTAACATAAATTCCCTATAAAGGGACATAAAGCATGCAAATTACATGTGATGGATCTCATGGCTTTCTGTCAATGGCCTGTAAGTCATGACTTTCCTTGCAATCCGAGGCCAGGAAAATTACTTTTAACCATTGAAAGGCAAGATAGCCTCATTTCTTCCAATATTTACAAGGGAAAATCCACAAAAACCAACATAATAAATATCCAATTAAAAAAATCGAGTGCCTTCATCCCCAATAACATCATCAACATCATGACCAGTTGACTCTGACACAAATCAACAGTCAACAGTACAAAAGAAAAACAGCAATACAGATGTACAGTATGTTTAGTTAGTTAGTTATAAATGATTTGTTTAACCAGACCTCTGAACTCTTTTAGGGTTCTTCTTGGGCTGGAATACAGTATGTTTAATGAGAAAAATAAACACATATGATACATATGTAAATGACCCTATCCCCAGGTCAAGTAGGGTCCTCTTTTATTGCTGTGTCTGTTTTAAGAACAGAATCAATCGTCCTACTTCCCTATGATCTCTGGTAGTGGTGGCTCATCCTGGGTCAGCAAATTCCTTCACACCTTTTGTCGACTCCTCTCACTAAACTGGGTCAGCAAATTCCTTCACACCTTTTGTTGACTCCTCTCACTAAACCTATCTTTAAACAAAGGCCTACTGGAATTAAACCCTGGTATACAAAACTAGAGTTTATTTGCAAATTTAACGATAGTGATTCAGCAAAAGCTACGATCATGAAATGGAGCAAATTCCACCCCCTACAAATGGGAAACATCACTAGAGGACATTCTGATTCACAAACATTCAGGTTAACGATTCTAAACCAGCTAATACTAGTGACTAACACCCTGGCCACCAAACAAAGTAATAATATCATAATTATTCTAGACCACAATAAATGTCATATGGTATGTAAAGAGTAAACACCACTTCCAAAATATTCGTCCTCACTAGACAAAACCAGAATTCCTGTTGATAGAAACCTGAAATGGTGTTACAAGACATTCATATTCAAAACGGAAAAATGCACAATGGAAAATAGAACAGGACAATGCATAAGGGAGACACATTGGGATTTCACTGCAGCACTACTAGGTCTTTCCACCAAATGTCTGGAAAAGATATGTGTTCATGAGTTTTGGTGCTCACTTTCTATGGCGACAAATAACAGAATTTCCAGTGGCGATCTTCCAACACTTCACCACTAACCAAAACATACCCAGTCTCAAAATGAAGTCCCCCTGCAAGAGTCTACCCTCCTGTTAATATACCATTAAGGAGTGCCACACACACATACGCACTCACTCAATCCACTTCTCCGGGAAATGTGATGACCCCGGTTCAATGTCCGTGATTGACCCCGGTTCAATGTCGATCACGCTGTCTCCATGGACTTAAATCATGATCACTGTCATGAAAACACATGCATGCGTCAGACAACCTCGTATCTAACTGTGCAAACCTCCAACGTCGACACAAATGCACCTGCAGCGGAAGTATCACTGACAGGCCAGCACATAGTTTGTCCAGTCATCCAAGACTTAATACATACAATGCAGTTATACTTGCTCATTGAGTATTACTGGTCACACCAACATGCATATACTTACTCACTGAAGTGACTGAAAGTATGGGCATGTTGGTGTAACCAGTGGTATACACCAACATGCACATACTTTCAATCATTAACAAAAAATCAAGACCTCTAGGAGGTGGGTAGTGATTAATCTTCACAATAATCAGTAAAAAAAAATGCACAAAATCATCTTGACAGTAAAAAGATTAAAAGGTAAAATAAAGGTAAATTGCAGTTGAAAAGGCAATCATACACACATCCACAGAGTACCATGCCAGTTAATGACAAAATCTGAGTTGAAAAGGGGCTTTCTTTTGTTGTAAGATGGTCCAGCCCATTGTTAACCACTTCACAAAGTTAAGTAACTGTTTGCCACACAGTTTCTGTATACTTAACTGGCCCTGTTGAGTTAAATATATTTTAGTTTAGAATAAATATAACAGAATTTAACTTGTATAGACACATTCACCATAATGTTTGCTACCTTACCTCTTGGAGCTGCTTGATGACCTGAAGAGCTTGTTGCTTATTATTTCTCTTTGGGTTCAAGCTGAAATGAAGGTCTTTCATGGCATTCTCAATCATTGCAACAGTGTATGGGGTCTGTGTTTCTGGGTTTATACATTTTTCTGCAAATAAAAATAATTTTGTTATATTGCAAGACAAAGTAAATCTAGTCACTAATATGTAGTTTGAAAAATGAACTAACTCAAAAAAGTTTCGAACCATAATCCAATCACTTTTTCCTGTGATACCACAACATTGCTAAATAGTCCAAACTGATTTTAGAAGGTTTTTAAGGATAGATCTTTTTATTTAGTAATTTCCACCCTAAATATGCCCACTACCCTAAACAAAGAGCAAACAAAAATTTTGTTCATTAAATGATGAAGTCTCATTTCTTGTCAGGCATGGCCTTTAAGTTAAAATAAGAAACATCAAGTACTATATGCTGAAAATCTATAAAAAGTTTGATTTAAATTTAGCACTAATGTACTGTATTCACTTTTATATATACTGTAGTACCCACAGCATATGAAGCACTAATTAGCTCAAACTCTTTCAAGCTTTTTCTTTTGGTTAAGTAACCAGGTTTTCTTTTGAATATTTGAAAAACAGTAACAAACATTAGAAGCCCATTATAGATCTGGTTAACTTTAAGAGTAAAAAAATTTTTAACTATTTTGAGCAATGTTGAAAAAAAAATAAAAAGGATGAAATTTATTTCGTAAGGTATTTGTATTTCTGGTCAGAGACTAAGGGAACCTTTTTTATATGGTACTCAGATGAGTAAACTGGGATATTTCTCATATACATAACAGTTATCCACTTAGTAAATTAGCACATCATACTGAGTGAAAATTTGAAAAATCTGGCCATATTAGCCAAAATTGCAGTTTATATTGATACTGCTACACACAATTCACAAAGGTTTATGAAGTTCGGTATTCCTTCACCAATACTTCTACCAGCTGTCAAAGAAAGCAACATTCCACACATCTTTTTGTAAATATCCCTTTTGTTAAATACTCACCTGACACAATACATGCAATCTCCTTTAATGAAGACTCCTGGTTTGCCTGTCGCTCTTTGTCTGAAACCTGCAGTTCCCCCTTTTCTAGAATCTCCAAACAGATCTGCCAAATACAGAATGTGGTTCAACTGATAAATTATATACTTCACAGCAACTCTTCTACCAATATTAGTGACTGTTTTAGAGGCAGCAGTTATTATGATTTATTTTGGGTAGTTGTCAACCTATAGTATACTTGCTTGAATAATTTTCTATTCACCTCATTACACTCCTTCACTATAACGTGAGTATTCTGAGAGTATTTGTTTCTGTACAGAAATATGCTACATGTTCTAGAAATTATCAAAATATCAGAAATATTTAGGGTTACAAGGTGTTTAATAAAATATACTACAGTACTTTACGATAACTATTTGAACATGTTGTACTATGGCAAGCATTTATTGTCAATAAATATCCTCAATTTAAAAGTTACGAGAACTCATGGAAAAGAATGTTTTAATGAAAAATTTTTTTTCAATACAAATCAATTAACCATGTCATTTTTGTGCAATGGAAACCAAGTTGCACCAACTTGTCCCGTGAAGACTGACAAGGCCCTCCACTGTGCATGCACAGATCCTCAGATAACAATATGCTTTATTACTCATCCCATTTTGCAACAAGAACACTACAGAATAATGAAGGGAAGGGAGGTGGGCAGTAGCATCATAATTAATGGGTTTACAGCATGCTGAAAAAGCAGGCAATAACATCATGATTAACAGGTTTACAGTATACTTAAAAACAACATGTAATGTTATAAAAATTATTAGTTTACTAACATCATGATATTCTTATATTGCCTAAATAGCAATTTAGGAGGAAGGATAAGGAAAGAGTCATACCATGAAGTATGTAGGAAGAAGGGCATTAAGACATGAAGAAGAATAACATCAGAAGTCAATCCATAGGAACCAATAAGGGTTAAGCATGAAAGCAAAGTTTGTACACAGTCTGATGGGCACACCATGTAGGAGCTATGGAAGCAAAATGTTTTGTACTCAGTAGCATAATGTTACTGATGATGCTGATTACTTTCCAAACATTGATGCATGAAGTCAGATTAGTCACACCTCATAACAGTAGTGGAAATGGACAAAGAAAGTAGGGAGGCGAAGGATGAAAACTGTCAAGCATGAACAAAAGATGGCAAAATGGTACAGACCATCACAAAAGGCAAATCTGGGAGAGGGACATAGAATAGCCACTGACCCAAAAATCTTATTGTCTTGGCACGTGCAATTTTAGTCTTTCAATTGCGACAAGGTGGTTCAACTAAAATTTTGTTCAATAAGGTTTTAGTAAAAAAAATCATCAATTTTTTGATTTCCATGAAAAAAAAATACTAAGTAAAGATACTACTATTACTATGCTATTTTTAAAAAAAGCCATTTATCTAACCAGGGCTGATACACCATGCACATAATTTCAGAATGGCTCAAATTGGTGGTTATTAAGCATGAGAGACTATCAAGATTTGTTCAAGTTCCTTCTCTCTCTCACACATTTATTATTTTATCCTTTTTTGCCCATATTTTGGTATTGTTAAAATTTTTGCTTTAAAACAGGGTTTATTCAGTTGACATCTCATGCCTCCAATACTTAGTAGATAATATAGAAAGACTTGCATGGCCCAACTCTTCATCATTTCCACCTTAAATAAAAGGCATCTTTTCCTCTCATGAATACAGTAGTCATTTCCTGGAATTTAAGTACTTATGAAGAAAGGTGATGATGATGTTCATGCGAAACAACACCTACTGACTACTATATCTAACAAAAGCCTACTCTAGTGGTGGTAACCAGACAGTATTTCTTCTCTTAATTTTTTGTCAGTGTTTTAATGACTAAACTGCATTTACCAGTCAATGTCAGCTGCTTACTAAATACCCAACCACACACAAGTTCTTTTATTTATGTGGGTTAACATCCTCCTTAAGGCTCTCTTGGTACCGAAACCCTATGTATGCTTAGACAGCAAGCAGTTAAATAAGTGGATTTAAAATATCTAGCTTATCCAGAAGCAACCTCCCACAGAGACCAAAAGTTGATTAAAGTTCCTCTGGTGCATTTTCCGAAACTCCACTGAATCGCTTCGGGCCCTATAACAAAGGTGAGAAGCCTCATCTGCATCTTCCAAAGGAACAAGTACATAAGCAGCATAACCTGCTGATATGAGTGAACTGTAAGTTAGAGCTAAATGATTCCCCATCCACTGGGGCTGTCTTTCTCAATACAAAGAATCAATGTGAGAAAGTCGATTCTGAGCTTACTTATGCTTATATTAGATAAATGGGTTTTGCTAAAACAAAAAATATTTGGTACACTGTATTCATGAGTAACAAATATTGCATAAATGAGAGGCTGCACAAAAGCCCCGTTGCTTCTGGTTAAAAATACAAAGTACAGAGTATTTACAAATATCACTGACCATACATGTAGACAGAAATCTCATTTTACCAACCTTCTTTTGATCGTCTGAGCCAAAACTTTTCATGAGTTCTTCTTTCTTAGCAACTTGACCCTTGGACACATTAGTGAAGACTGTCTCACTCTGAAGAACCTCATCCAAATCCTTTTCCCTGGTAAAACAAATCCAACAATTTAAGGATATGATGATAAAGCCCATATGGGCATTCTCATGCTAAGCACACTAATTACTTTTCTGAGCGTGTTTTGTAAGAATGTTTGCACATTATAAATAGTAGTGCCATGTGCTCCATGATGAACTGCTTTTAGTCTTTTGAAAAAAATACTGTACACGACAAAAGAAATGGGTAAACATACTACACACACAGATCTTCCTGATACTTTAAACCTAAAAGATAGGATCTGATTAAGAAACATTTTACTGATTTAGAGACACATGCTCTACTTGTACATATCTACATATTTTATATGACAGCCTTGAGATCTTATGTTGGAAGTTAAGATATCTGGTAGCTTAATTTTAACCAGGCATCATAAACTACCAGTACTTGTACATAGCATAACTCCATAAATTCCATAACTGTAATATTATCTACTGAGATAAGATTATCACGGCTATTATTATATTTATTTTTATGGGATAGCTAGTTTAATTACAACAAGAAGTATCATAAAAACTAAAGCTGGATCCTTTGAGAGTTATTGAAGACATACAATAATGGGTAGCCTTACAGCTGTAAATTGGGGAATTTCAAACATCTGAGCATACCTCCTCCCAGCAAACATGACCTACACCAGATACTGGTATATATTTTTGTATTACAAATTTTGATTAGACACCATACATTGATACATATTTTTGTATTACAAGTTCTAGTCAAAACATCAGTCAGGAATAGTAAGCTTAGGGCAATGCCATTTAAATCAGATAATCCTTTCCACACACTGCTTGTAGAAGCATTAATTCTAAAATATACTGTAAGTGGTATTTCTATTAATAACTATAATAATGTATATTATCCAAATATAAATGAATGTTACTGATTGTTAAAACTGGAAAATTTTAAAAATAATAATATGCCTGTTCCTTAGATTTACAAACCCTCATCTTTTAGTGGATATCATTTTATGTGAGCTGGACTGGTCGTTGAAACTTGGTAAAAGGGTTTTCAAATTTGGCAGCAGGGCAATTGGGGGATGGTTAGAGGTTGATTATTCTTAAAAATTTGCTATTTGTTTTCATAAGGATACAAACCCCTTATCGTTTAAGGACTGGCATTTACAATGCAATTTTACTAGCTTTGGTAAAAAAAAAAAAAAAAAAAAAAATACAGAAATCATAGAACAAGGGTGGGTAAAGAGACCTCTCAACATTTGGCAGGCCTTAAATTATGTCATGGAGACTATGTTAATAGATAAGGTAAACTTTTGGTTAGGTTAGTTTAGTGTACAAGGCCCTAATGGTAGTGTAGCCTATCTGCTGCAGCCTCCTACCACATCAAATCAGCATTTGCATACATTAGCATAACATGCTATTTTACATAGCATTTTACTTTAACCACCTGTGCTTGTTTACTAATACTGCTCTAGTTTCTTGCTGTACCACTATGGCCCCCCAAGTGGTTTGACAAAAATGACAGTTATTTGAAATTTGGAAACGACAAAAATTAATTACTTAAAATCACAGGAAAAGTTACTGGAAAAGCATATGGTTCAAGTTAATTTTGCCAGCAAAATCTGTTATACATAGGCCTATATCAGATATCCAGGCAAACACCTAATTGTGGCTTGTCACTCATGGTTAAAAAACGGCAGTACTATGACAAGTGTTTGAATTGACAGAGGTTCAGAGGCAAGTTCTAAATAGTGAGGGAAGGGGTGGGCCTAACTCTGTAAGAACCATTACTCTTCTTCGGGTTAGCTCTTGCCTTAGACTACAAGGACTGAAAGTACAGTGGATGAATACAGTGCCTTAACAGGCAATAAGAGTCCAGAATCACCGCCATGTTGGGATTTTGCAAATACTTGTGCAAGATTTGGGTAAATTATCATAGGCAACATCAACATTTACTAAGCTAATTTTGGATGACATTGGCTACATTTTGCCTGTACTAGGCCGACACTATATTGGCCTAGCTAATATTAGCTCTTAAATATTCAGGCTGCTGTAGTCCTGTGTTAGTCCCAAAAATATCGCCACGTTCGTAACAGATAACCTCTAGTCTAGCCAGAAGAAGACTGAGCTAGCCTAGCCTACGTAAACAAGTTAGCCTACGCGATTTAGGCTAAACAGGTTGGTCAGCCTTGACAGTGTTCGCCAGTCATCAGTATCGATTGAAATTTAGTATCGAGATATTTTCAAGACCAAATGGCATGTGAGGTTAAGTATTTGTAGCAAAAAAGCAAAATAAAAAAATGGACTGATCGACTTACACCTTCTGCCTCCAGCTGAGGACTTTGTTCCTGTAGCAGGCAATTTCGAATCGTTTTCCTCCTTTCTTCATCCTGACGATGGCGACATTCGTCAATCTGATTTGATTGGTAGGGGTATTTATTCTGGCACCACCACTCCTGCTCATTTTGGCTGTGCTAGTTTATCACTTCGCTCAAAAAAATCTGGTGACAACAGGATATGACAATGCCCCGTTGACTGCCGAGCCTAGGCCTATGTGGCACCGTCAGCTAAGCCCCGTCTATAACAAGTTCGTTTGAATGTTCTCGAGTTGCTTGAGTACAGATTTTAAACTGACAATTCCTATTCCACTGCAAGCAGTGGCGTTTACAACACTGCAAGCAATGACGTGACCTTCCCCTATTTACTAATGGAAGCACATTGTTGTTGTGGTGCAACGTTGTGCCACCGATGGCATTGCGTAGTGCCTTTAATATTTATTCGTGCCATTCGTCTTCTTGAAAGTTGCTTTTATAAAGTTTGCTTTCAGTTCGTTCATGCTTATTATATTGTACATTTAAACTGTATAAAATGTTATATTTTGTATGAAAGGAGCTTAGTAGTAAAATAATGTTTACGAAAACTGTATATCCTAAAGGACTGGATGTAACCTGTTACGACATGTAAACAATTGAGTGTTATCTTTGGTATTTTGTTGTTTATTCGTTTGTTCCTTTACCTTTCTTCATCACTGAAGATTTGTTACTATCCCATCGGTTTTCTTGTAAAGATAAAACATGATAATTCGTCGTGACCAGAAGTGACACGTTATGCAATAAGGCCAGTAATATTCAGCCATGAATATGATGAAACAATTGAGTACCTCAGTAATAAAACATCTTATCATGAAAGGTTCACCATTGGAATTACAAGGTCTACTAGTGATAAATTGTTTCAGATGTGTTAGGATACTCATCGGTAGTGAGATGCCCTGCTTGAGAGAGAGAGAGAGAGAGAGAGAGAGAGAGAGAGAGAGAGAGAGAGAGAGAGAGAGAGAGAGAGAGAGGGGCGGAGGGAGACGAGGCAGATTTTACTGGATATTGTTGCACTGCAGACATCAGTGAAAATGTTTTGGATTTCAGAGATAGAAATATGAGAGCTTTGAAGATTATAAATAGTGTGTGGCAACATTCTTGGTGCACTGAAGTAAGATCAACACTTATTAAAAGAAGATTCAGTGAATCTTCACAATAATCTTCATCATTGATTTATTTTTTTTTTTGGGGGTGGTCCTTCCATTTTTTTAAATAGACATATACAAACGCTAATAAAACGGTGCATATTATTTATCACGATGTACCTTAGACCTCTTACCGCATTATCAGTTCTTGCTTCGATAAGTAGATAGTGAAGCTCATTAGGGATGAACGCAACTTTTTCATGGGGTGATTGGTCAGATAGAATTCAGTTAAATAAATTATGTGCAAAGTGATTTTAGTCATCCATATATAAGTATTTCTTTATGAAATCTACATTCATTTTGTGATGATGTCAAAATTTCTCCTCATCTAATGACTGATTAGTTAATCCTATGTTCCTCACTGTCTTTACTGTTTGCAGTCCTCTATTATGTATTTTTACTTTTATATGACTCTTAACCCTGTTGATATACATTTGTGTTTTATCTCTATATTTTTTCAATCTTGTTTTGTCCACCTAACCATTTATGTCCATTTTGTTCACTGTTTTGACCATATTATCTTAGGTGTTGTCATAAACTGATAAAATTGTCTGTAATCTGCGAAAAACTCCATGACTTTTTTAAGTGGTTCTTTCGTGGCATAGTTTTGAAGTAGACTTATAGTTTTCGATTTATCCGTTAATAGTGCTTTTAGTGCTGTAACTCTTAAACCATTCCATTTCATCACAGCTTATTTTCATTTCAGATCTTTTTAATATAAGCCCTTATGCTACGGTATGAAATGCTTCACTAGACCTAGCGGTCTTAACATTGCCCAGTTATTATAATCGATATTTTTCAGATGTCATTATCAATGAGCACTAGATCATTTGATTGTAGAGAATTATCTTTGAAGTAGACTGAGTTTCTGGTAAGATGTTGCTCTCTTCAAGGTTTCCAACGGGGCGTGGTTTTAGTAATTTTCGGTAGAAACGACAAGTTTTTTTTATTGGTTATTTATCTCCATTGTCTCACTTTCTGGGTAGTAATCCTGTTCTATGCTCTTGCTTATCTTTTCGTGGTACTACCTGACAACTTCTTAGTTGGAAGCAGCTAAGAAGTTTTTGTTTTTCGTTGGCTTCTTCATAATCAGTCTTCTGAAACTTCTTAGTTTTTCTGTTGGGAATTCTGGGAGAAGATACCTATCCCACTTTCACTTACAACACACACACACACACACACACACACACACACACACACACACACATACATATATATATATATATATATATATATATATATATATATATATATATATATATATATATATATATATATATATATATCTTTTTGGTTTGTGTTAAAGGTAGTCAGGTTATGACAGTGCAAGAAGTTGCAAGCTGCACGTACTTCTAAACACTTTATCAGTTTAGCTTTACTCACACATGTCGCTTCTAAACACTTTACCAGTTTGGTTTTACTTACACATGTCGCTGAAACTTCAACATATTTAATCTTTTGCTCCTCGATGTCACAGTCATCGATCCAGATGTGAAAGTCAACAAATGAGTTTACGTTATTTCATTATCGTATGTTTTTAGGTATTCCTCAGTGAAGATATTAACTGCTTTTTTGAATTGCACTGGTAGCCTATATTGCACCACCATTCTGATCTTCATGTTTTCGTAAGATGTCTTTATATTTATATTTTCTCATTGCTTTAGGAGAACAAACACCTACCCAGTCATCTTTCCCTACTCTTGGTAGATAAAATTCATGTGAAGTCTGTATCATTTAATTCATTTTTTATCTTTCGTTTATGCCATTGCTCAGTCAGGTTTTTCTAAGTACTAGTAGTATATCAGTCTGATTATCTGTTATATGTTCCCACATTTCAATAGTTTCGATTCCTTCCCACTGAATGTTCAAAAGAAAACACTCCTTTTCAGATGTAATCCATGGTCAGTTGTACTTTATATTCTTCTACCTTACTTGGCCTTCTGTCATAGTGGGTGTCCTGTTGTGTTGGGACCTTGGCAAGATACATAATTTGTCTCATTTGAATCACATTTTTACCTTGTGGTCTTTCCCACTCATGTATCATACAGGGTCTTGTGCACATTTCTCTTGCTCATATCCAAATATCTGGCATTTTAATCTTTATCTTGCACGATATATGTCATAGACGCTGCAGTATTTATTGGGTACGTGAAGCTTATTGTCAAGTATCCCCAAGCTCTTTATTTGTATTCAGTGATAGCCTGATATTCATTATCTTATGGGCCATCAGAAATTCATTCGAAAAGAGAATAATAGAACACCATAAAAAATATAAGAAATGCATATGAGAACTGTGCAGTTTTGATTCAGGGTGGTGAAATTATGCTGTCAACTGAACTGTCCCTGTGTGGGATTAGTGTCAGTGCACCTCACATGGTGTACTGAAGGGATTACTAAAGGTAGTTTGCAGCATCCAGTTGACCTCTAGCTAAACCCACTTTTTAGCCTTTTACTTTTAATCTTCATTGCTCTTTCATTAAATTTCCCTACTTCTGGAACATCTCGCTGTGTCATCCTTAACCAGTATGCCCATGTCGTTTTGTCTTACCACTATATCACCAGAATGTAGATTTATCTGCATCACTACCAGTAAATTTTGTGCTAGCTCCCTTATACCATACCTCCTGAATGCAGCAGTGTCCACATTTTTTCTTACCAGCATTTCCACCACCTCCCTGCAGTTCGCCCTTTCTCGTAAACTTTTTTTTTTAACCATGCTAATGGTACAATACATCAGCTTAGTATTGTCTTGCCATTTTATTATTTAGATTATCAGAAACCCATGGTAACTTCATTAAAATGCAGTATATTCAGTTTTGATGTAATCAGTTATGCTTCCTAGTGTTAGGTCCTTCATTATTAAGCCAGCAAGTGCTTTCAGTCTTTGTTATACAAAAGATACACTGTATTTTAATATGAATAATTACATGACCTCAAAAACTTAATGTAGTTTAAATGTGTATTGTGTTTGTATACTACGTGTGTTTTTTTTTTACTGAGCAGTATAAGAGGGAGGGACGTTTGCTTGCCCATCTCTCCATGCTCAAGGAGAGTGGTTGGATTTTACAGTAAGCCTCACACATGGGATGACATTTTCACTTTCTTCTAGCTTCTCCAGTTCTGGTTAAAATAGTTGCCCTCAGTTATCTTAACATCAAGCCAAGGCAATTTTCCCAGGAGCAGAAAAGTATAACAAGCTAGTCTGTAAACTGTATGGATATTTGCAAAATTTACAGTGGCTTTTAGTTTCCATAACTATAAACTAGAAGTGCCCCCAGTCCTTCTGATTGATGCTCTCCCTCGTCTGCTGGTAGGGAACAAAAGTGGAAGCTCTTGGTGTAAGACATGGAGGACTTCTAGCAGGGGAAGGTCTTACTCAGCACAAACTATTGCTTTGGTGGCTTAATGAGTTATTCATCACCTGGGACACCCTTGACTGGGGTAAAGGTATGGTAAAGGTATACAGTAGGTAAAAATAATTATTATATTGTTTAAAATGTTTAATTTTTCTTGATACATTTGTAAGACAAGTATAATAGTATTCATCTCAAAGAAATTGAAATTCAGTCAACCTTTTGAAAAGTTTGAAGCAACAAATTAGGTTTTCAAGACATGTGAGGTTCTAAAGCAGTACCTGCTGGTTTCACTAAAAGTTCAGCAGGGATTTCTAACGGATTAAAACCAGGTACTGAAGAAACTTGTGGGATTATTTCTAGTTGTTTTGCTTTTATCTGTAAAGGAGAGATAATAAAGCTTATTAGAGCAATTAAAGCAACACAAAGAATTCTGAAACAGTAGTAATACTGTATACTACTTGTAATAAAATAATACAGGATATAATCATACGATAAAACACTGCTTGAAAAACTTTCTCAGTCTGCAGGTCTACAGTACTGACAAACATGGTGACATGATAGAATATTAAATTATAATGTTAAAGACTGAAGAAACTCACAGAAACTGATTCATAAATAAAGCTGATCACAGGCAGAGAACAGAGTTCAGTAATCAGAACATTTGATTTGATGTGAGCGATTTGGCACTCTCCCTCTTGGGGCAGGTCTCACCTGCATTTACACCCATTGCTTCATTTGCTTAAGCAGGTATTCAGCAAACAAACACTCCACAGTCACAACCCTCATCACTGTATTCACAGCTACTAAGTCTCAGAGTTTCATTATCATACCCTGGGAACAGTTTTGGTTAATATGTATGGATGTCTGCTTTTGCCAGAGATTTATCTCTTTTAGACATAGTTGTTTGTGGTGGTAGGTTTTTGTTACCTAATATTAGCAGTTATGACTTGGACCATTGACAGATGGTCTCTTGTTTGTCAATTTTTCGTAAATTCTATTTTTACAGATCTTTCACTTCTCAGTTGATCCCTGATCCCCTTAGAGCAACCAGATTTGCTGAACAGCAGCACCAATATGCAGTAAATGTGCCTTGCTGTCAAACTTCTCAGCTCCAGAGGTCCTTTATTCCTCACACCATCAGACTGTGGAACAGTCTCCCAGAGGATGTCGTGCAATTGGAACTTCAAAATTTCAAGCAAGGATGCAATGCGTTGCTACCCTAACATACTTTCCATTGCATTTTAATACATTTTTATCTATTTATTTTTTCTTTTTTAAGTGAGATCTCTTCTTTCTATATTTCCCTTTGCCTCCTCTTACTTCTCCCTAATGAACACCATATTCTTTGGAAGCCTGTTCCATATGAATAGGGTTCATCTTCTGAATAATAATAATAATAATAATAATAATAATAATAATAATAATAATAATAATAAAAAAAGGATTTTGACAAAGGAAAAATCTATTTCTGGAGAGGGGACCGTGTCACCCAAAAGTCCATTCAGCACTTATTTCTAGGTAATTCCGTTGCTAGATACCAGAGAAAGCTAAATGAAATGCTGGAGTTACTACCCCAGAGCGAGCTCCATTAGATGGAGTCGTGTATGGAAAAGGGTAAACTATAAAAACATGGAACCTTATCCTATAGAGATCCCAAAGTCAAAAGTCCCACAGAGAGGTGCCGTTACAAACCCATGCACCACTCGCGGACAGTAACAAATCACCGCTAGTCGCATTCCATGAAAGCATCACCCCACCAGAATGATGTTTACTATGGGGGGGACACGACACATGACAGAGGTGGGTCACCGGGTGACACAGTCCCCTCTCCAGAAATAGATTTTTCCTTTGTCAAAATCCCTTTTCTGGATCGGGTCCCGTGTCAGCCGGTGAAAATTAACAGAGAAATAAATATCATTCTTAAACTGTAAGAGATAACAAAAAGTAAGGGTAACAGAAGACCAAAGGTCCACCAAAAAAAATTTTTAATTGCTAGCAATAATAACAATAATGTACAAATGAAACTGATGGGAGCTTAAAATTAACATGACAATATAAAAAAAATATACTTAAACAAAATAACTATACAAAATTGAAAACATTATAACATAAATGTGTCAATTAGACAAAAATACCGATAACACGGTCAGGTTAGAAAGACAAGGCACGCCTGACTGAAATGACTGTAAGGGGATAACTGAGGCAGTGGAGAAAGAATTGACTAGGAATCAGAAAGGGAACCAGAGGGAGGGACAACGTTCCCTGCCGCGACTGCTGAGAATTTAAGAGCTTCTAAATTTCAAATAGTGACGTTTGAAAACCAAGGGTGACTTCCAACCAGTGTATTTGGTAAGATCCGTGAAATTCATGTAATGGAAGTAGTTAATGGAGGTGGCACAGCTCTAATATCATGAACTCTTGGGACTGAGTCAGGATTAGCCTGCTTGATAAAGTAAAGGATTTGTTGTCTAATAGCAGACATAGAGATATCCAGAAATAATAATAATAATAATAATAATAATAATAATAATAATATGATAGCTCAGGAGACAGTTGCCAGTATTATTTAAATGCCAAATATGTAGATAGTAATGAAGAATGCAGTTAATTAACTTAGGTTCAAGCTTCAACAAATAAAACAAACAACTTATTTCTGCCAACCATATGGGTGTGTTGCATAGTGCAGTGGGTAGGGAATAAGGAATTAAGTCCAGACATTATCTGCAAACATTCAACTTTTAAACCTTCTGACATTCGTATTGTGTCAAGTAATCCACCACAACAATAACAGTATTTTAATGCCACATATTTTACGACAGCAATTCTCGAATAGGGGAAAAGGTAACCTAAGCCTTATAATATGTCAAAATATGATGTGGGTATTCTGTAATTAACGTACAGTGGATCAGTTGTGTAAACTACTCTGTTCTGTGAAAGGCAATGTTTGAGCATTATAAATAACATTCAGCAAATTTATAAATGAATAAATTAACTGCCTACAAGTGTTTATTTTTGGAAACTAAAATTGACTATAGTAATTAACAATATTTATCATTGCTGCCTGTATATTTGGTTACTCAGGTAAACTGAAAACTGTTTCATAAGCTACCATGTTATACATAAAACTGGATCTGCTGTCAAGTTTTTTGCTAGGGTATGGTACACAAACTTTCAGACTTGTTGGAGTCAACTGCAGTATGGATTAAGTGGAACTCTATTTCATTATTATCATCTTACTCCATACAGTACAATGTGTAGCCACATAATTATTTTTTCTGTGCAATAATGACAATCTGCAGGTAATGAACCACATGTTTATATTTGCTGTCATCCTGGCTGATGCCAGCCTCTCTCACCACTAGTCCCTAAGTAGGTATGTAGAAGGAAAATACTTCGTTCTGGGCTTCACGACAGTATTTAATGTCCCTTGGGTCAAGACTTGCCATTTTGACCTCTTATATCACTCATTTTTTATGTGGAATACAATACTTGTTATTATCCTCATACAGACTCTTCATGCCTTGGGGGCAGCCTCTGTCACCAGTGACCCCTATAAAAGTATGCAAAATGAAGATACCTTGTTCCAAACTTCAGAACAGTGCTGGTGTCTAATATCCCTGGGGTCAGGACTTACCAGTTAGACCCTTTCTTATATCACCAACATGTTTTGTGGTATACATGTACCACTTATTATTATTATTATAGAGAAACTTAACCATACCATTGCATCAAATTTTTAGTCGAATTTGTCATTCACAAAGATATGTTTACAATAAGTGACAAAATCAGAGCATGACCATAGTTAAGTTATAAGAGAGCAAGGAGAATATATAGACGAGATGAAAAGTAAGGACAAGAAGTACCCCAGCTAGGGCCTAAAATAAAATAGTGCAGAGAACATTTGTACAGTGACTACACACCTCAGAATATTAAACATTTTTTATATGAAACACTACAAAAACTCATAATTTTGGCTTATGGTATATTGGGGTAAATATGTGATTAGATGAGTGAATTTTGTAAAACTGTCAAGAACAATATGGAATTAGCATTGACTTAGAAAGTCACTTTCAATAAGTACTGAAGTGTGCAGTAGACTATGAAGCATATTGTGTGTGTGTGTGTTTTAGTTAACAGGTTACCACAAGAACCAATGAACAAAATTTAATGAAAGTTTACTTTCTTCTCAAAATTTTCCAGTTTCAAAGAAAAACTGTGTTGCATTTGCATTCCGTGGGAACAGATCATAATTCTTTAATAGTCAATCCTTTTGATGTTTCCTAATACATATACCTTCCAAATTTTATTAAATCCAAATTTCCAGTTCTTAGAATATTCTGTTGACATTCTAACAGATGAAAACAAGTAAGAACATAACATTCTTCCAAGAGATGAAAACCTGGCAGAAACTGACATAATGAGCTCCAAAAGTGAAACAGAAAGATTTTTCTTTGAAACTTGATTATTCTACATAGCGAGGAAACCTGAAAAGAGGTTTTAGTAATTTCAGAACTGCAGAACTGTCCTTGAAAGAAAACTTTTACTCAAAAAAGAGAACACTGAACACTAATTCAAAAACTTGAATTCTAAAAAGAAACCTGTTAGTAATTCACTAGAGCTGTGTGAAAATAACTCTTCACTGAAAGGAATGCCCAAAATTCTGTGGTTAGGTGAGAGAAAACTAAAAAAAAATGTTACAAATGAAAACTGAGAAAACCTGCTATCCAAAACATATTTATTTTTGTACAGATTGATAAATGGATTAAATTTTCATTAAGAGAGCGATTATCTCGTACTGCAGAGTTTAATTACTCTGAAAATCAATTAATTAAGTGTTTATTACCTTTTTGACTAAAGTTTCCATCTTCACTTCATAATAAGGATCATCAGGCTTCAAAGATCTACTTGTTTCGTCTGCCTCCTCCTCCTCCTCTTCTTCGTCTTCAAAGAGGGGGCATGTCTGGGGAGAGATGGCTTCTCCAAACCTACTGAAATATGAAAGACATTTTTTCAATTATTAAATTTTCATTGAATTTTTCACAAATTACTGATATGTACCAATACTGGTATTCTTTGAAAAGAATAAGCTGATAATGCCCCATTTGGCCCATGCCCGATGGGAGCATGGAAAAGAATAGAATTTTATTTCCAGAATCAGTGTTGGAAGTGGTTGTCTAATAGGTATTATGAGTCCACTTACGAGGCAAAAGAACTCATCTTAGCCCCTAAGAACTGTAGCTAAAACAGTAACTAAAGAAAATACATGCAGGTCACTTGAAACAGAAAAAAAGGGGATCTACACAGGTGATTTTTCTTTTTACTAAACATAAAGTATTTCATTATCCTGAGAATCTCATATGGCTTGTTCAAAAGATTTATCTTGACTGAGAAATGAAAATTGGAGTAACGTAAAGTTGAAGAAGTTGGACAGCTAGATGGAAAGAAACAAAAGGTCTCAGATGAAAAGTTATAAGTGACAGCAATGCAGCTGGGTATAATAGGGTTACTACCAAGATCTTTTAGTTATCTACAGTGTGCCTACAAGATATACTATGGGGTACGGGGGCATGGATTATCCAAAATACCTTTGATTTGAAACAGTAAAGATAGAAGACAGAAAGAACCACCTCAACTATGAGAGCTAATACCATGCTAACATAACTGTGATGAAGAAAAGAATTTACAACATACAAATAAAACAGTCTCTTAAAAGTATAATTAGCAATTTATACCATTTGATCTCTCCAAAGAAACTTAGAAGTACCATAACCTGAAACACAAAATGTTCTGGGGGGAAGAAAGGTTGAATAATCAGAGAACTGAATAACAGAGTAGACTGATGATATTTATAAAGATCAGAGTTATAATAGAGTGGGAACAATAGAGGACAGCTGTGAAGCGAACTGAGATAAACATACTGTTGAATCATCAGCAAAAGCATAACTAGGAGAAGACTGGTAATGGTCTGTAATAATGAGTGAGAAGGAGAACAGAACCCAGGGGGTAACAGTACTAGAAATGAAGGCAGTAGATATTAAGCCATTAGGAAAAAAAGAGTGCTGAGACAAAAGACTGGAGGTGAATTTATAGAAGGGAATGAAATCATGCATAGTAAGTTTGGGTAACAACACTTTATGCCTGACTCTGCTGAATGAGATCCATTAAGGTGTGTTAAGCACTACAGTATAATGATAACTAATATCACTGTTATTTAATAAAGTAGTTTAATCAAGCCACTGAGTCAAAAATTGTAACACACAAACACATGGCTGACCAATGATAATGGTTTTTATTATAACTAATATTCATCCGTAAACAATAATCTTGATAAGCATATCTGTTGAGAACAAAAACAACAGGAGTAACACACATTAGTTATATGAATGCTCATACTCAAGACACTTACGGTAGTTTTCTCTTGATATAGAGAAGGAAGACAATTAAACAGCATACCTTTCTGTGATGATCTATATCATCATCAATCATTGGGAATAAAAAAAACCACCACATAAAACAAACTTTCCTGAAGGATACAGATCCAAGGAGACCAAGGACACTGAGACAAAAAAGTAGAATGCCAAAAAGGATAGAAGAGAAAAACTCGGGTATGTGACACCAGTATCAGTATCTCTGTAGAAACAGGAAGCCTTATAAACAACACACCTAGTTTCCTGGCCACATTAAATAACATATTTCTTAGTGGTGTGAAAAAGAAAGCTTCTAGTCCGGGTTAAGACCAAATGTTGTTCAGTATTCAGAATCATAAAGAAAGTTTTACATAGGCAAAGCTAATTGTGGATCAAGACCACTGTGAAATTGGTTGGTCAATAAAATCTTAGTTTTGCTGGAGTTCAGCTTATGCCCCACTTCCTGATCCTTTCCACATCTTGATCTCTATTAAGACCAACAGCAACTTCATTCAACATGCAGTATAGGTAGCACTGTCCACATATTACACTACTGTACTTTGTAGATCAATAATCATATCACCAGTAAACACGAAACAAAAAAAAGGTCCTAAAACACTACTTTGTGGAATGCCAGTAGGTCTTAGGCTTGTAAAACACTATTGCTTAAAATACAAAACAGTCAGTAACTATGTTCTTTATTCTACAATGTTCATAAAAGCATTCTTTATGGTTAATTAAATCTAAGACAGCACTAAAATCAACCTGTACAAATCTGGACTTACATCTATTACTAAGATTAGTTAGATAAAAAAGAGCATCATAGATATTTTAGTGCTTCCAACTGGCATACTGGCTATCACAATTCAATATCTATTATACTTTTTATCTTTTCTTGATCAGTTAAGCTGTTATGATTACTGCAAGAGTGTTTTCTGGGCTTATCTGTTATTCATGATTATCTTAACATGATTTACAAGAAATGAAATAGTCTTTTCCTGAAGGTTTACAAGGTCACTTTCATAATACTATATCAGCTTGTGGTGTATTAAACATATGTTACATGGTCCCCCTTGCTAGAACTGTGAATTATTGTCTACACTTTCATTACTTCCCATTGTATATCTTGATTCATTACTTTCCATTATATATCTTGACAAGTTTCGACACTGACGATATTTTTTATAATACTGGTACGTGTATATGATTCTTCAGGTATGGTCATGTGCTATACTGAAGGCTAACGTGTGTGTGTGTTGATTATCTCTACTCCACAATGCAGGAAGATTTGAATACTTGAACATTAGTTTGATTTAAATTTTAAAATATAATTAAAATCCGTTTCATCTTTGTATCTGCATTTTAGAAACCAATAGTTAACATCTGAATTTTTTGTAAAGTACCTGCTGTTTCCAGTTTTCTCATTTGGTGATTCTTCCTCTGCTTCTTTCTGTAAATGAAGTATAAAAGTGACATAATTAAAGAAAAAATAATCATTACTGCGCAGTGCATTATCATGAAAAGTGTATATAATATCAATAATTCATACAAAAGCATCATCATCATCATCATCCTTGTCTCCAGCACCACTTGACACAAAGGGCCTCTGTGAAATTCCACCAATCTTGTCTTTTCTGTACTTTATTTTCCATATAAATCCACTCATCACCAGCTTCCTCCTCACAGTTTCCATCCAAGCAGGTCTGGGTCTTGCAACTTTTCTGCTGCCCAGAGGAGCCAAGGTGACATTATTACAGTCAATTCTCCCAGAGGTCATGCAAAGAGCATGTCTAAAGCTGTCTCCATCTCCCTTTCATCATTTTTTTTGTATACATATGGAACTTCATTAATTTTCCTAATGGTATCATTTCTAACATTTTCCTTCCATCTACCTCCTAATATTTTTAAGGCTTTTTTCTTAAATCTTTTGGATATACAGTAGTTTCAATGTCTTACCATGATTCATGTCCATGCAGCAACACAGATTATACTAGACATGTATAATTTGCTTTTGTATACAGTTTCATTCTATTTGATATCTAGTCTTATTAAGCCTACCCTTTGCTTGATTTGCCCTTATTAGTCATTCACTAAATTTCAACTGAAGAGAACCTTTATTAGATGTCATTGTTCCTAAATATTTGAAAGTTTCTTATTATTCATCATTCCCTAAACTGTGACATTTCATCCTTTCGGGAATTTTTCTCCTCATTATTCTGCTTTCTAATATTTATTTTAAGACCCATCTCCAGATAGATGATGCAGTCTGTTAGGTAATTTTGTAAATCATGTGGTGTTTTGCTGATTAATCTGTGGATGCTGTAAAATGCCTTCTCATAATCAAGATAAACCATCATAAGGGGATTTTTTTACATTCCATACACTGCTACATGATATTTTTTAACATAGGTACTTGACCTGTGCAACTCCTGCCTTTTCTAAAACCAGCAAGTTCATTTCTTAGGCTTTTTATCAGTTTCTGTCTCCAGCTTATTGAAAATGGGCAAGCTAAATATTTTCATCATAACCAATGTAAGAGCAATGTCTCAGGTTCCTCCATTCACTCAGGTCACCTTCCACTGGTACCTTAGCTACGACTTCCAATTTCTAATCATCAAGCTTTGTTCCCTCATTGTATATTCTATAACAATCTAAGTAGAATACATATTAGGTGATATTTCAGTTTCAGTTGAAATTATCTCTACAGTAACTCCAACATAAGCTAGTGTTTCCTATCTCTTAAGTTTATTTATTAATGATTCAACTTTAAAAACTGGGAATTCATTCATAAGCACATTCAGGTCTTCATCAGTTTCTAGGATATCAATCAGACTTTCTCTCCCATGTCCTATTCATGACCTCACAAAAAATTTGTGCCCAGGACTGTTCTTCTCTTCGGGTTTTGTTATTGACCTATCCCTTTTGACAGGCATTTTCTTCTTTTCACCATAGACATTTCATTAATAATTTTAAGGGCTAGCATAACACCAGTACCACTCCCTGAAAACATGGCTCTTTCAACTTCAGTCTGTTTGTCCAATTATTCTCTCTTATCTCTTCTTGATCTTTAACTTCATTATCTAGATTTGATTACTTAGCACACTGTGCTTCTTCATCTCCTCCCTGAAATTTGTCTACATGTACCTGTTGCTTCTGTCAATTTTTTTTTTTTTATAGTATCCCAGGAATCATAAGATATCTAAGGTTTTTGTCCTGTTAGCCTATATTCCAATGTTTCTTTTCAAGCAGACTGATATACATTCTTGATGTTAAACTAGTCCTCATAAATTGTTTCTCTTCGGATATGATTTTCATAAACAGCAAATCTATTTCAACTTTCCGTTGCACAATCCTTTTGATGTTCATCTCCAAATCGAGACTGTCAACTTTTTTTGTTGGGGGCTTTCAATTTCATCTTAAGTGTGGCATTGGCAAGTTGGTAATCACTGCTATCTGCTCTTCTGCTGCTCTGAACATTCCTGTGTTCTTTCCTTTCTTAATTAATAGCTATGGAAAATAAGTGTGGATGTTAAATGCAAATGAAAATAAAATGGTGGAAGCTGTAGAGAACTATTTTTATAATATGTGACATAAGAACTGACAGGTGAAAAATGTGGAGGTATGTAAAGGGAGCAGTAAAAGGGTGAATCAAGAGTGTTATGAGATGTTTAGGTCATGTGGAAAGAAAGAATGGAAGATGATTAGTTGGTGTACAGTAGAACCCCGGTCCTCAACTGTACTAGAACGCGACATGATCGGATTTCAACACGAAATGTTGAGTAAATTTTGCGTCGGAGCTCAAACAACAAACTGGAATCCGACCCATGAATCATATGATGTTTGTAGAAAAAAGAGTTTCGGGCGGCTGCCGCTAGTTGGCGTTGTTGTTGGCGTTCTTCCCATGCTTATTTAAAAGCATTTAAAGCCCACACATGCTGCTGCTGCTGCTGCTGCTGTTGAAAAACAAGCCAGGTTATCACATTAAATTAATAATATAGTATTTATAAGCCGACATACAGTAATTCGGCTTATAAATACTGTATTATTAATTTAATGTGATAATCTGGCTTGTTTTTCAATGTTATCATTATTAACAACAGTTTTCATGTGTACCCGTTGCAGTACCTAGCCTAGCCTATGGCGCTCGGTATATCATCGGTAATACGGCCGCATTTAAAAATGTAAAAAGTGCTTCTGATATGGTAAGTTATTCAACTCTGAACTTATTTAATTGTAATTTGTGTAAAGTTTTGTATAAAAAGGCAAGGTTGGGGTAACGACTGGTGGTCAGGAATGGATTAATCCATTTTCAGTTATTTCTCATGGGAGAAATTAACTCAGAATTCGACAAAATCGAATCTCGACACTTCTTCTGGAACGAATTAGCGTCGAGGACCGAGGTTCTACTGTACAAAGTATACATTTTGGAAGTTTTGAGAGGAAGGAAGAGAGAGAGACCTGGGAGGGGCAAGGAAATGTCAAAAATGTATTTGATAGGAAGGGCTTCAACTTCCAAGAAGTGAAAGACTGCACAAAAGATAGAAGTGAAAGGCACAGTGTACTGTATTTATGGGGAAGGGAGGGGAGAAGGGTTTCAGTGCATTACTGATGAGCCTTCTCTGTAGGTAAATGAAACAATAAATGCATAAGTTTTCTGCATGAAGGGTTTATCCATGATTCAGCAGCTCAAGTTTGAATGTGGCAGTGATAATTGCCTTTTCTTGTCTAGGGAGCCAGCCTAATGTTGAAAAAGAGAGAAACAATCTGGATAACCTGAGGAAGTGTTACTGAGCCTTTTATATGTTTGAAGGAATTATTGTGGAATAATTTTAGGAAAGACCTGCACCAATATATTACAATTATTAACCAGCAAGTAAATCACTGTAACACTGAGCTGATCTGCATAAAATGATGACATATAGTTATGGCATTGTACAGGTGGCCCTTGAATCGCTCATGGAATTAGTTTCAGGACTCCTAAATATCTCAAAATTGCAGTTTCACATTACTTATTCAAAATAGCATAATGCAATGGAAAGGATATTTGTATAAGCATACAAAACATAAGAACATCATCTTTGTTACAAAATATTATTATAACGTGCATGACATCAGCATTCAGTGAACTTCTCACTGGATTATGGGTTGCTGCAATACCAGTACTCACGTAACTATGGTTTGTAATTTTGGAGGAGGCTTGTATATTTGGGTTTTTATAGTTTTTTGCCTTACGTTTAAAGCTTGGTACACAAAATATGAATGAGCTTTGCTTATTAAAACTTATGTCTTAATTCTAAGCCTAACTCAGATACAAGAACTTACTGTACTTTTAGGACATCAAAATGCAAACCAGAAATAAATCTTAAATCTAATTTTTACCATAAAAAGCATGCATGAGTTCTTTGTATAAATTCTTAAATAGTCCACTTTTTCAGGTTAAGTTATGTTTATCCACAATTTCTCACAAATATTGAGACTGAAGATCCACTGGAAATAATAATGTACTCTAATTGTAACAGTCACTTATCAAAAGTTGAACAAGCAAGCCAAAAAATTATACTTACAGGAAGGTAGGTTAAATCAAGGTTCAAAAAATAATTTGCATAATCCATGGTAGAGGGGCTATACAGCACACTTTTAACCTTGTCTAACATTTCTAAAACCTTAGCAGCACTTCCAGGACTTAACTGAGTTGGCTCCTGCCCTGCTACTATTTGCGACAAGTACCTGAAAAGTCAAGATGTTAAGCTATAAATTTCCATCCAAAATTCTAGGGAACAAATATATCAGTGAAAGAACACAAAATGTACTTTTTCATTGACAAATAAGAAGCCCTTCTTTAAACAGATTTTTGCCCATTGACTTCATCAATTTGGAAATGTCTTTTTGCTCATGGAACTATAATGTTTTATGAACTACTGTATTACAAGAGCATCTCTCATTATTTAATAAGCTATACTCATGAAATGGATTTTTCTCTACCAAGAAAATGTAGAAGGTCAATGATTAGATAACTACTGGTAGTTTTATGTTTCCATCAGTTTTAATTTTTCATAAGAATTTAGATAAGAATTTAGACGTTTACAGACAAAAATAATGGAAAATTTTAATTAGTACTAGGAATTCTACAGGTCTGTAGCTGCTGCAAGGTAGCAACACAGCCTACATCTCTAGATAGGTTAATTTTCCCATCACATCTGTGTAATGCCTTTGTATAAGGCTACATAAGTCCTATTACAGACATGCAAGTAAATCCTTGTCACCTTTGTTTACTGCTTCTATTTAAAGCTACATAAATTCTGTTACATATATTCAAGTAAATCTGAATTGAATCTTTCTAAAACATATGAGTCAAAAGAGGTAAAAATGTTTTCCATTGTGCGGATGTCAACCATCAGCCATACCTTAATGAGATGGATACATACCCATCTCATGTTTTTTAACCTTGCAAAAATTAACACATATACTATTCCAGGGATTGCTTTCTTCCTGATGCTTAGTACTTTAATTTTTATTTATCCTTTGCACTTCATTTTAATTCTTTTCTATTATAATTTTGCGATTAATTTTTGCTTCTAAGTTTTCTTCAGCTTATGATCATTCAAGGCTTCATCTCCGAAGCAGGTACAGTATATTTTTGAAAGTATGCCATCTATTTTTTCTTGTTTTCCTTATATTTTTAATTTGTTTGGCGTCATTCTCTTATCTTTTCTTATACATGGCTACAGTGATAAGTTTTGTTACTGCCTTATCTGTATTTTATGTTTTGCTGTTAGCACTAATTAGTTCCTGTAATGATCACTTGCTAATTAGCGTATTAGTGATTCTCATGCTGCCTAATTTATCTTGTATCTGTACTGCTCTGGTTTATGCTTTTTCATATTTAACTTTGTTGTCCTTTTTTAATGAACTTATTTCTAGCACAGGACATAAATATTTTTTTATGGTGTAAGTCAGGTGCTTGGCTTTTCTGTCCATTATTGGAAAATAGTGTATCAACTGGTCACAAAAACTACAAGGTTTTCCTTGACTGAAGACAAACCAAATGGTTCCAGTTTTTGGCATCTTTCTTATTCCTGTTGGCATATATATGCCTCCATTATGCCATTCCAAAAACTTGTTAAACCATATTTCAGACTGACTGGGTATCTTACCTGAAGTAATTCTCACTTTGCAATAAAAACAAAAAGTACTTGAGTCATTTTTGAAGGAAGTCCAAAATTTATTACTCTACTTTCTTACTGTCTCCAAGGATTAAGCAAATATGTTATCTAACCTAATATATGGTATGCTTACTTTTTCTGAGGAAAATTAGACACTGGACAATAACAGTACACAAATGCAAAGTAATACAAAAGGACATTAATTGCCCTCAGTTCTGCCAAGTGAATCCATGCTGGCTAAGTAATGATAATTAAAACAATACTGATAACTACCCATATAACTCAATAATTCCTCAGCACTTAAATTTTTGAGGATTATAGTGAAGAAATTCTCAACATGCTGGACAACAAAGATGAGTAAAACTGAGTTGAAGATCACTAAAAATGAAGCTGATTTCATTAAGATAAACTTAAGTAATACCTATATGTACTTACAACACACTACAAGGAAATAACATTAACCTCAAATACCCAAGACAATATTGAACCGTACATGTATATCTCACTGTAATTTGGATCATCTGGCGATGAACTTTGATAGTGGTCTTCAAACAATGCTGCATACTTCAGTGCCTGAAAAATACAAATGTGTGTGAAAGCATCAGAAAAAGAAAAGTATAGTATAACTAAATGAAAATTATACACATGAATTCTCCATATAAAGCTAAAATCTAACCCCCTTGCATGACTCATCCTATCTCACTGTGTTGCATAATAGTATACTTAAATGTTTTCACAGACTACTTTGTCTACTTTATAAAGGCAGGATCATTTCCTGTTCGTGTCACTAGATCAGTAAATATTTTGTCAGGGCTGATGTGGCCTGAACACAAACTTTGAGCATACTAACTAAACCCTTCAAGCTTCTGATGCCACAAATGCATAATTTACTATTCAGTCTCAAAGATCCTGATGATGCATATATGTAGCATATTAAAATAAAATAAAGTAAGTTTCATCATAAACTGCATCTTTACATCATAACAAAGTTAGTGTACTGAGCATGCAGCTTACAGTACTGTACTGTATATATGGTAATATATAGTAGTTCCCCCCCTTTTCTCTGATACAGTATTCAGTCCCCACCCTCACCTTCATCTGCTCTTTTTCAGCTTGAAAGTTCCTAGCCACTCAAAAATAAAAAATGAATACAGGCAGTCCCCGGTTAATGGCGGGCTCGGTTAACGGCGATCCGGTTTTACAGAGCTTCTCTGGTGGCAAAAATTGGCAATTTTCACCACCAAAAATCACCGATTTCAGCTTATCGGTGCCGATAATTGGGTATTGGCGCCAATACATACCTAACAGAGGTGCTGGTAACCAAAAAACAGCACTTTTCGGCGCTGATAAGCCCGAAATTCGCCGAAAAAGCGTAAAAATTGCCGATTTTCCATTAGCGGTAATTTTCGGTTATCATCACACCCTCAGAACGGAACCCTGCCAATAACCGAGGACTGCCTGTCGTTAATTGTGTGTATATTTATTCCAATCTGTAACTGTAATAAGTATATAATAAATTGCAATATAGTACACATAATTACATGCAGTCCCCGCGTTACGACGGGGGTTCCGTTCCAGTGACATGCCGTAAGTCGGAAAATGCTGTAACTCAGAACATCAGCCGTAACCTGGAACCAATTTTTTAAAGAATATATTTGAAAAAGCGCTGTAAGTATGGAACGCCGTAAGTTGGAGCTGCCATAATCCAAAATTTTGTACAAAAAGAAATCAAGCAATAGAATAGAATATAAACAGAAAGAGAAGTACAGTATATTTTGTGTCATGTTCAAGACTTGATATGTTCTGTAAGTGTAATCGACAGAGCACAAGACAGCTGTTGTCTACACATCCTAGAAGCTGTCCATACTTGAAGAGAAAAGCCCTCCCTCAACATAACAAAGGAGCTATTCCTTCTGTTACGAATATCAGGAAAGCCACTAAAATAACAATAACATTTCATGAGAATGAGATCACCAACCAGAGGGGGCTGAAGGACCAGACCTGCAGATTGCCCCAATCTGACCCCTGGTCAGGCAGTCATCAAGATCATGGCAAAGGATCATCACTCTTTATAATCAGTTACCTGGTACACATGGGAGAGGTGCCAGCCAATCAACAATGAGTGCCAGAGAACCACCCAAATAGCATTAAGTCACTTCATTACTGCCATCTCTGCATAAACACAACCACAGATTGCTGTTTAATTCAGTAAATCTTGGAATCTGTTTAAGACCCTACTCTGCCGAGCTGCTGTCAATGTTAATGGCCATGTTTTGCATTTCCTGTTTGTATATGTAATTTATATTTACTGTACATTAGCAAAATGAAAACGTTCCTGAAAGTGTTTATGCTCTCCCTTTCTTACAATGAATGTAGGATAATTATTACATGATCTTTCCCCTGCAGAAAAATGAATTGTTAGGAAAATACAGAAACTCCATTATAAATTAAACCCTGCTGATGCAGCCATAATTTTTAATGAAGCATGCCATATCTAATGAAGCATGCCATATCTATCATTATCACCTTAAATTGTCAGTTACTAGGGAAACTAGTTGTCAAGCAGCTGCTGCTAAGATATTTGCATTTTGTGCAGAGTTTCATGTTTTTAATGCTATCAGATTCGTTTATTCATCAGTAACCTAAATTACTGATGCTGTGAATTCTTGATACCCACATAGCAAGAAGATCCACTTTCAGTAATGCAGAAGGGTGCAGTTTTCCAAAACAAATGCAAGCCAATAATCATATGCAGTATGCCCACACAGTTACAGTTCCCATGAGCTGGGATAAAAACTTGAACAACTGCACAGAGGTTGAAGCAAAAAAAAAAAAAAGATTGAAACTAGAAGACTTATTCCATCAGGTTGTTGGTAAGCGCCACCCACCAGAGATTCTCCTGTGCACAAATCTAGGAAAACTCAATGTGCGTACTGTATTAAGTTTGTAGACTTGTTTCTCCGCCACAATATTGATTTTGAGATCTGGGATACAGTTAGTCAACTCTTGATTTGTTTGATTTTGACTGGGTGGTGATGCTTAAGAGAACAGAGATTTGTGCAGACACATGAAATTTTTGGCTTCTCGTGCTACCCTTGAGGTCACTAGTTATTCTGTGCTTTAATAACTACATCTGATTGCCAGGCACTCAGATAAATAAACATCTACATACATTTAGCACCAGCTAACTTAAGCAATAAGCAAGCAGTTTTAATGGTTAAGGGATCTGGTTAAGTTTTCCAGTCAAAGTTTCTTTGTGAGCTGAAATGAATGATCAACAAAGAAAATTAAAGAATCATATATGGTGATATTAAAGATGTTAGTTGTCTTGTCTACCTGACTCAGAATAGGTGAGTGATCTTTGGGTTCTTCTGTGCCTTTTACACGACCCTTACGCCACCAAGGACTATTGGTAGAACCTTGAAGCTGGTGGAGGTTCTCTGTCACTTTGTGCCACTGATTTAAGGCTGCTGTCTTGCCTTGCTTCTCTTCTTGCTGCAAATTCTGAAAAATACAAACAAATTCCTGAGTTTTGTGTATTTGTAATGATAAGTACAGTACAGTATTTTCTTGAAAAAATACCAGTCTGTATTAAGAAAGCCACGAAAAACACAGCACTAATGAAAATTAATGTATGTTATGTAGTACATCATTATACAAAATTTCAGAGAGAGAGAGAGAGAGAGAGAGAGAGAGAGAGAGAGAGAGAGAGAGAGAGAGAGAGAGAGAGAGAGAGAGAGAGAGAGAGAGTTAAATTTGATACAGAAAAATTTTAAGAAAGAAACATACTAATATCAGTTTACGCTGAAGAAAAGCAAATACTGTACAGTAATGTACCATTCTTTGTGTTAAGAGTGCTCAGTACAGCTCTAGTTTTCACTGATGTCATGATTTTATTTATATATGGACATAAACAATGTAAATTTGGATCCATGACAGAAGTTATGGGCACAACTTAAAAATTCCTCAGTAATGTGAATACAGTATTGGTAAAATTCATGCATCAAACAAAATGGAAGCTTCAGTAAAATAAGCATATGAGTGAAAGTTAATTTCATGTTGGGTAGTAATTTCAGAATTAATGTGTATATTGATGGATCACTTTGAAAATATCAACATAGATGAAATACCAAATCCAAAACCAGATCAGTGTAGGAATAATGTATAAAGAATATATGAATAAGCTACATCAGAATGTCTTGATGCTTACCCTTTTAGCACGGAACCTAAACCGCTTGAGTGTTTGTTCAATCTGAGACTTTGTCCAGTTGGGAAGATTTTCACATAAAGTATTAATGTCAGAGCCATGTTTGTACAGAGCCTCTAGTAAGTCCCACTTATCAGCCTCAGTCACGTCCACAGCAGATGCCATATCTGTACAACTGTTAAATACATATTTTTCTTATTCACTACAGTATTAACATGCTTAATTGTAATACATAAAATTGTTTATAACAAGTTTTTTCATACAAATCCATTAATCATATAATGTATCCCTTATTTGCCATGATGCTTCAGCCTTTGTCTCACCAGATTTGTATTAGGTATAATCCAGAATTCCTCAGTGCATGCTCTATTCTGCCTACAGACCCCACCTTCACTCTGTCCTCACTTTTCCTTAAAATGAGCTTGAGTAGTTGAGAGGGGAGCACTTCATATCTGAGTAATGGGTTTGTATGAAAATACTTGTTTTATGTTAAGAAAATGTAGCTTGTTTTCCATAACCCCCTTTTTCATAAAAGCCTGAATTGCTAGTTAAGATCAACAGGCCTTCTCAACAAACTAGAATCTTGATTCTCAGGCAAAGGTACAGCTAAGTCTGTATTTGGTAAGTGGAAGGCCAGGAGCAGAAAGGTACCTACCAGCTGCCTTAGATGTATAGACCAATAGCTTAGATGTTCATATCTTGTCCGGGAGGTTAGAATGTGGATGACGGTGATTGCATTCCCCTTTGTCCTCATGGACAAGATGTAACTCACCATGATGATCAGACTCAATGAGAAGACGTGCCCTCTGTTCCCATGGACTAAACATAACCCACCATGATGATCAGACTCCGTGTTCATAACATCACTGAAGTAAAACTTAAAAGACAATTCCATGTTAAATATAAAAGTGAGAGAAGGGAATTACATGAACTTCATGTACTTTAACCTTCACTCTTGTTTCTTCCTTTTTGGAAAACTTCAGAACAGGCTCTACAGATAATGTGACAAAACCAGTAGGGATTGTATTCTCAGATATACTTTTTTCATCTGCATTGTACTTGGGAAAAGGTGAGAATTACAAGCCTGGAAGGCACTAGTTTTTCTCATGTAAAGCCGTATTGCAGAGCCACTGATTCTCTTCGCTAAAGGTGACCTCAAACAGATCCAGGAAGGTAAATGGTGCCACTATCATCATTCCGTAACAACTGGATGATTGGCATGGAAGTACACATAGCAAAAGTCTAGTGAGACCAGGAAATTTCCACTCTTGAAGGCATCCTAGACAACATTCCCCAGCACTTATGCTCAATAAACATTACAGTATCAATAAACATTACAGTATTAGTATTAAGAACATGTAGTATAACTAGACCACCAAGTCAAAATATTTAATTCTAATAGGGCTGGCTTGAAGGGTTTGTCTTATATAATTTAAATTTTTATATTAACTTGCAGGTCTTAAAAAAAATGTTACAATTAGATAAATTGAAAATGATGCAAATTCTGGCAAAATTTCCTAAATTGATTGATTTGTTTTTCCAAAACTTGAATTTTCCATCGATTGAAGCTTGGAAATTCATGTAAGAGATGCATCATCTGTTAATGCTAACGTATGTTCTCTGTGAGCAGGGATTGGGTCAGGTGGGCTGTTCATTAAGTATCCATAGGTCAAATACGTACTGTATAGCCAATTTAGGAACAAGATAAGATTACTTCAGTGTGGATATTTTTGGGTTCAAAGAATGCCAGCATTCAACCTTGGGTTTGATCTGCTTTCATTTGTTGTCATCAGCTAGTCTTCCATAAATCAATGTATTTGGATTTCAAGTCATAACATTTAACTAACTTATGTAGTTATTGAAGGTATTACATGAGAGTGACCAGGTTTTGATTATTTACAAAGGGAAGTGTTTTATTTTGGAGTTTATAGTGACTTGAATTATTCATATTTTTTATAATAACATTTGTTAGTCATTATTACTGCCTTTTAATGCACATTTTTTCCCCCAAGATTTTGTCTTTAATAGGTATGTGGCTTTCTCAGAAAATGTCAGATGGTTAATGCACATGCAGACACTCATATCAATTCAAGTTAGTTTGTTTTGTTTTTTTATTTTAGTGAATTTTTAGTGTAGTAATGAAAGCTTCCTTTGTTCATCATTTTGTTGCATGTTTCTGTGGAACACACATTACACCCACAAGTTTAGTCAGAGAATAGAATAGAACAGAATATGGACTTTAAGCCAAAGGCCAAGTGCTGGGACCTATGAGGTCATTCAGTGCTGAAAGGGAAATTGACAGTCAGTAAGAAGGCTTGAAAGATGTGACAGGAGGAAAACTTCACATTTGCGCTAGGAAACAATTTTTAGAGAGGGTGGAAAGTCAGATGGAAGAAAGAGGAATATGAATGGATGTACATTAAAAGAAACAGGTTTAGTCATGCTCTGCCATTTCTGGTTGTTTCTGGTGCAGTTTTGCCGTGGCTCTTGTAACTGAAGATGGGCTAATTTAGTAAATCTCCACTATATATCTTTTATCATCAGTTTTCTTTTATTGTTGTGGATTCAATAGTATATTCCCAGGGGTGGTATTCCACTATATTTTCAGCTGAATGAAGTTGAATTGCTCTCATTTGTTTCATGGATATTATTATGAGGTTTATGATTGTGCAGAACTTAAGGTCTGATAGATTGCTTTATATACTGTTATTGTCAAAATTTTTCTTCTTCCCTGAGAGAAGCTACATTTTCTAAGTAATTTTTTATAATCTTTTACATCATCTTACAGTTGTGAGTGATTGTTATGATTGTTTCAGGTTAGCTGCCTTCTTTTGATTCGTCCATAATATGGTTTTGGTTCTTTTGTGGTATTGATTCTTTCTGAATGTGTTAGTATGTTATGTCTTTAAAACTGGAAGTCGGGGAAATGCGGATTCCTTGCACTATTCTGTAAGAAGGATTTTTCCTTCGTTCAAGTATCCATTGCAATGTCAACTACAATTTAGCTTTAGTTTTGTACATGTAGAAAGAGCATTTTTTCGGCCTTGAATGATGTCCAAGTCCACATTTGAAGCATTTACAGTAATGCGGTTCAGTTTGTGGAATGAGATTCAGAATCACAAGCTGCACACACCTAGACTATTTACAGTGAGATTTCTTAAATGTAATTCCAAATTTGGAGCATAAATTACACTGGAGTGATTCAAGTACAAATATGAGTATTTTCTTGTCTGACCAAGAATTTATTTTTTTGTATGGTGGATTTTGTCCAGTGATTTTAGGATTTTAATTTTCTTTTTTGTACTGTAGCCTTTTTTTTTTTTTGCTGGGGTTGATATACTTCTAGGTCATGGATGTTATCATATCTTGATCATAATGAATGTAGTAGCTTGAGTAGTTGCTTCAATCAGCCATTCATTTATTTTTTGTGGTCTGAAAAATTTCCCAGGCTGGACAAAAACTTTGTAACTTGTTTTCAAAAACTGTGGAAAGTATTTGTCTCAGTTTTGAGAACAAGAAAGGTAGATCAGTTACCTGTTTCAAATATACAGTAGTATAATCAAAATGAGCATTGCATCAGCTCTGAAATTTCTTTTCTTTTCTTTATTGATCTGTTGATATGAAACTAGAGTAGCTATATTGTACTGGACTTTTCAGTTTTTTTGTTGGGGAGAGGTCCATATACTGTACATGTCCATTGTCATTGCCTGTTCGTCACCATTAAGTAGAAAGTTATTTTGCATAGTGTGCAATATGACAGGGGACCTACAGGGGATGAATATGGCTTTGTCACAAATGGCATCCATACTGGGAGAACTTCTGAGAAGTTCTTGAGATATACATCTTACCCTCAGTGCCTTATGGGTTATGAGTCCCTCAAGGTTGAATGTAACACTGAGGGCAAGGTGTCAAATAATTCTTCTTCCTTACTCAACCACATTGGCTACTTGAATTCTACAGTTGAGGCATGCCATCAAACCTCACCCTACATGCTCACTTACATCAGGGTGGCCTGCAGTTGTATAATAAACCAATAAAGCAGCAAAATGAAATCAGAACAAAAAATATTGAGCGGAAAACATAAAAAAGGAAACCTACTCCAGAAGCATAATATGTAAACAGTCTGCCAGTCTCCTGACCATCGGGTAAGTACATTTGGAGTAAGAAAATTACTAAATCAATAAGAATTTTTCAATCCATATATGAAGTTTCAACATCTCACTGGTTACTTATTCATGTATTTGTTACCATAAAAACATTAGGATACTTAAATGTGCAATGTGCATTCAAGCAATTGTAACCGGTGTGAAAAGGAAGCTACAGAAAATTACTGTTTCAGAATATTTATTACTACAACAGTATACAGTGAACATTTCAAAGAATTATTCTTAACATTGCTAATATTAGGAGTAAAAAATCTGTATGGTTAACATTAGGTTCTGTACATTATTTCTTTCCCTAACTAATATGCAAGTTGCCAATATCTAGCTTCTCACAACTATCATCTTCTTCAACAAAAGCAGTACTATCATGAAATGAAAATTTTGCAAGATGAGGTTTTTGTTGTAAGATGGCCGCATATGCATGGCATAAGCGATTAAATTCAGGCACAGTAAGCTGTATTGGTCTGATTGTTGGATCTACATCTGCAACAGCAAACATTTGATCAACAAGTGCACTTCTAACTTTTGGAGGAAATAAGTTTGCTGCTCCTTTCTTACTGTACTTTTGTCTAAATGAAAATACACACTTCACAACTTTTTCAACAAGCTTGAAATCAAGTGGAATTTGTGGCTGAACTCTAGGAATAAAAGTAACAATACCAACATCTACATCTGGTTTGGGTATAAATGCCCTACCAGGTATAGTGAACTTGTGTTCAACGTGACACCAATTTTGACACATGATGGATAACCTAGATCTAAATTCACCACCTGGAAGTGCCACCATGCGTTGTGCTACCTCTAGCTGAAACGTAAGAGTCATAGGCACCCGGCCAAAGATCCAAGCATTTCTCCGTAAGCTGATATCCTGAAGCCATCTAATGATGAGTGGTGTTGAAACACTGAATGGCAGGTTCCCAATAATGTGAATTTTGGGCACTCTGTCATCCCAAGATTGTGTGGCCAGTTCCTGTGGAAAAGAATTCTCCATATTGAAGGTGAGGACATCCCCCAATTCAATGTGAAGTTTTCCATTGCAGGCATCTTTCAAGAGTTCTAAAGAAGGAAGAAATCTTGGATCTTTTTCAATAACTGTAACGTGAGCCGCATTCTGCTCAAGAATAGAACGTGTTATGCCGCCTGGTCCTGGACCAACTTCGCACACATGACAATTTCTTACACGACCAGCACTACGGACAATTTTACTTGTTAATTTTGGATCCATTAAAAAATTCTGACTGAGTTTTTTTGCGGCTCTAATATTGTATAACTTGACAATGTCACGGATAGAAGGGAGTGGTGGAAGCCGATGGTAGGTGGCTGCCATGTGTTTTGCTGCTGCCTCTGCCATCCTGCCATCACCTGTTAAAATCATCAAGTTGTAATAACTGCTAATTTGACTTCTTTCATGTTAAAGACCACAGAGGTCACTTGTGAATATTTACATTATCAGTACAACTATTACATAGAATTACATACAGTAATGAGAAAAATATAAATACTTAATTTAAGATTTATTTTTTAAATATTTACCTCTCAATTATATAGCTTTTACTTCCATGCTGGCAGTACTTCAACAGATTGAAAAAAAACGAGAACACTCAGTTTTCTATGAATATCCACCTTCTATCCATCTACTTCCCCCACCCCCCACCAGGGGACTGATAGGTACAAACACTCATAGCCGATCAGTGTACTTATGTCCACTTTGAATGTGGGGAGGTAGGGAGGGCAATTTATATAATGGAGAGGTAAGTATTAAAAAATTAAATCTTAAATTAAGTATTTATATTTTTGAAATGAACCTTACCTCTCCATTATATAGCCGATAATCACATTTGAAAAAGGAGGTGTGCAAAGTGGAAATCAGCCAACCCTTTAAAGGCTACTTAGTAACAAAATATTTTGTACAAAACAAGTGTTTGCTTTAACCAGTGAATTCATTCCAAAGGCTATAGTGCTGCCTTAGGAGGACTGTCACTCAGGTATGAGATCCTCATCATGAAGATAGCTGAGGTCTCTTTGTAGGGTGCCCCCTTTCAGCAACAGGAGGAGGGGTAGGGTTACAGTGCCAAAACCCTGCAGAGCCAATGATGGACAACTAACAGGTACATAAGTACAAGAAGGTATACTTCTAATATTCAACACTGAGTACCTCTGAACTTCCGTAAAACCACAACCAAGTTTAAAAAGCATTAGACCAAAAAAAGGCTACCTATCGATTCAGGACATAATAGCCCATGCATAAACCAGAGGAGTTAATGCTCTGCAATAATCGTATTTAATCTCTGCACCATGAAGATAAACCAAAGCAAATACAAGATTACCATGCCACCGAGTGAATTCAATATCTTATCCAAAGATAACTTTTCAAATTTAAAATTTGTAGTCATTGCCCACATTTCCTGTGGCTTACCTTCCATTAAGAATAGAAATTAGCATGAAAGTTCTTAACCAAAGACCTAATGAAAAGGACATTACATTCCTACTCTTCGAAAACTCCGGTTTCCATATCACTAAAGACAGAACTTTTACATCAGGTTTAACCCCTTTAGTGCAATTCCAACAATCCTTACAGACAATACTGGACCCCCAAGGGGTCAAGTTCCTCAAGCCCCCTGACTTCAGGCTAGGTAAGGACACTGTTGTAAGTGAGGGCCTAGCCCAAAATAAGGCATAGCCCAAAATAAGGCAAAGATAATTGCCTTGTCTTTAGCAAAGCCTATCTTTCTTCAGCAAAGCCTATCTTATCTGACTAGGATTGTGGCTCTCTCACTCTTTAGCTGTCTAATGCTACTATGAAGTTTCCATAGAAACTTGCTTATACGGAGCTTGTTCTAAACGGTTCAAAGGTCGACAAAATAATGAACTGAAAAACCGTGTACAAATTCCAAGGTAAAGTACATTGCAGAGACCTGGGAAACTCCACTTCAACACATTGAAAAACATCTAGATGTCTTTGTCTTCAGACAAGCCTATAGCCAAAGCCAACATGGCCCTTTAGCCTTAAAGGCTGCTACCAAGAAGTTTCCTCATGCTTGAGAAACAGCAGAAACCTAACCATCTTGTTTATAGAGGTATCAGTGCTGGAAAAAAACCCTTAAATGTGGGACCATGACTTACACCCTGACCACTGGTGTTGGCAGAATCAATTAGCAGATTCCCTCCCATCACTGATAATGGCATTACTGAGAGATCCCGCCTTGAGCTCACCAGAGCCATGGACCACACCATCTAGTCATCTGTAGCCCCTGGAATTGTTATGAAACTTTCATCTCCCAGTTGCTTGCATCCACCACTGAAAAAAAAAAGGGAAACCCAGCCTTCCCTGGTCACCTGGGGTAATCAACGCCAAGAGACAGCTTACAATGTTGCCATAATACTGTACACTGATGACTTCCTGCAGCCTAGCAAGAGTAGAAAAGGCATAACAGTCTAGATTTACCCAGGGAACAGCTTGGTGTCCCTGTCCAAGCTAGAGGGCCTTGCACTGGTGAACAAAAACTTGGCAAAAAGACAACTCTCCTTAGTCTCAAACAGGTCCATAACAGGGGATGCCCACCGCCCACTGTCTACAGCGAACCTCTGGATGTTGAGTCCCCTCCATTGTTATTATCTTAGTGACTGAGTACATCTGCTAAAAATTCCATAATGAATTATTACCTCCAGCAAGGTAATAAGAGGGATGGTCATTTGGAGCTGGTCAGTGCCACTTTATTTGTTACCAAAGCAAGAGCAGAGGAAGTCATTCATATGGGACAAGTTCCCTCAAACATGAGAAGAGGCCAGGGAGATCTCCTAGAATTGAGCTGGTTGAAGGAAAGCAGTACTTTACCTGCTGCTCAGGGATTAGACCTGGCTTTTCCAAGATTATCACCATCCCAAAGTTGTGACAAGATATGAGCAAGCACTCTCAGCGATGTTTACCTCTTTTCTATGTTTTACTTAGGCTACTCAACCCATCTGGTTGCCCCTACCAAAAACACAAGACACGAACAAACTTTTACTTCTTGTTCTACACTGGGGTAGTATGTCGAATGATGTGCTGCAGCTATATTTAATGATGCAATCCTCCAATTGACTAATGATATTGAGTAATTGTGTAATGCATCTTAAAAAACTCTGAAAAAAGTACTTACTGTTCTTGGTACATTGCCTTTGGTTTGTAGATATCCAGTTTTTCTGTGGCTAGTAAATTTTTATAAGTTCCAACCTGATGTGAACCTGGTCATGCAGCACCTATCTCCATAGCACCCTGAATGCCTCATTACCTGGTTGTGGGAATTTTAAACCTGGCTAATTGTAGGTCTGGTCGACCTAGTTTATGCCCTAGGCCTATTGTTTTTTAAATTCAACCAGTCAGAACAATATGATAGATGTTTCCACAAACCTAATGCTCCAGTCCAAATTCAGCTGTACTTTCCCTTTCCAGCCTCCAAAATGGACAGGTGACTCTAAAGTTTTTTACAATTTCATTATGTGACAAATTCAGTGCCACAGAAAGTCCTATGTACCACCACCTACTTATAATTCTGTTGTGTTTGAGAGGGGTATGTAAAAGGTATTACATTACATGTGAATGTTCTTCTTTTCTGGAAATACCTAACCATGTTTATCTGGTCAAGAGCCACCTAACAATACCTGCCAAGAACTTGCCCAAAGTAAATACGAATACAGTAAGCCTAGGCCTAGCACCTCCATGATCAACACCAATCAACTGATGGCTAAAAAGAGGCTAAAACCCTACAATTCTACTCTCAGAAATTTTGTTTGCTATTTTTCATGAGTTAATATGGTAATGTGAGGCTTCTGACCTAATAAGAGTCCAAACGAAAACTTCCCTATATAGTTTTACTTTAATACCAGTACTTGTTATTGTAGTCTATATGCTATGTTCAAAGACCAAGTCTCCTAATTATACTTTATTCCAAAACCATACTAAAATTTATTGCAAATTTACTGTCTTTTGTATTTGTTTCAACATTCATCCACATAAGGTTAGTACCAAACATGTTCATGTTAAAATGGCTGGTATTACAGTAAAAATTTACCAACATCCCTCCTCTCATTATATTAAATCTTTATTTTCACTGTTAATGTTGGGGGTCTAGGGAACTTCACCTCCTGGCTAAGTCAGGACATGGTTCCCTAGGTAAGGTTAATTTATAGAACAATGGGACGGTGATATATTTCCTTTCCACTGTCTAAATGAAAGCTGTTGTTGAGTTGTAAACCACCCAAAAAAACTGATTATCTTTCAATTTCCATCAAATCACTGTCCACCAATTTTATGGCAGAAGAGAGTCAATTTTTCTAAGTCCCCAGTTGATGTAAACTGTTACAGACCACCTTGCTCATGTACCGTAGTTCTTAAGATGACTGTAGTGAGTCATTCTTCTCACCTCATAGTTCCTAAGGCTGCCATAGTGTGGTGCCTTAACCTGGTCGAGTGGAATTGAAAAATGTGTAATCATATGCCTGGTCGACCCAGGTCATGCCCTAACTGAAATGGATTAAATAAATCAAGTCATGCCCTAGCCAGTCAGAATGTATCTGATCAGTACATACTGACTAACCCATATTTTCATTTTTCCACCATGAAGACCTAAAGTCGTGATGCTTGTCTGTTCCAAGAGTTTGTGATTTCTGACAAGTTCAAATTGTCAGATGTACAAGTATATTCCAGTCTTACCTCTCTTTCTTAGAAATCTCACTGAATACCATAACTAGTTATACCAGGAAGGATTACTAAGGTGATTGCTCTGGTGTTTGTGAATCAAGAATCATTGGTGTCAGTGTCAGAGAAAGAAATTTTGTGTCTAAAAGTCCCAGCACCCATGCAGCATAGAAGCTGAGGATGGAATCTTTAGAATCAGATCGCAGCGATTTTGAATATGGTAAGCTATGCATTTGTTGTTCATGGTTTTTAATAGCATTGCATCGTGAAACGTGAGAAACTGGACCTACGCTACTACGTACCACTAAGCAAAAGCCTGGGGGAGTCCATGTGTTAGTTGTTCAGTGTTCCTTGAGAAGGTCTGGTAGGGGGTAAAGTCTCCCCTCCTTTGCCAGGTCAGGGCACAGCAACCTAGGCCAAGTTAGGAACGTAAGGTCTGGTTAAGTCAGGGCATGGCACCCTAGGAAGGGTGAGGTTAAGTTTGTTTTGGTGGGGTCATAGCCAGTGCCAGACCAGTTGTCCAAACGGAAACCTGTCCCACTGATCCGTATTCTTCTGCCATGGTGAAAAAATACAGAATGAGGGGAAAACTCTCAAAATTATTTTTTTCCATTACCCCATTTGCCACGATTTCAAAATTACTTTACAGTTTTTTGGCTCTACATTCATTCACAAAGGCCAAAAATTCAATTGCCCTCTCTAAATCAGGAGAGCTGTTAATTGTTTCAGTAAACTCAGTGGTTTTTTTGTGGGGTAAACTATCTATAATTTCTTCTCCTTGGCCTAACCTTGTCCCATCATTCTGAAGACTGGTAAGTTTAAAACTTTGGTTGGTCATAGCTCAAATGTTTTGATTTCCATTGACGTACATTCATGTGCTGCTGGGTAATTTGTACGATTTCATAAGACATGCATTGACTTTTTCAGTTTTTGGCTTGCTTTACATTCATTCAAAAAGCCAAAAAAACTTAATTGACCTTTAAAGACTACACTTGAATTACCTATATCAGTAGGTCTAAGCATTAGCACTACTGATACTGTTTCCAGTAAACTCCCCTAGCAAAAACAATTTTTTTATTTTTAGGGGTGTTTACTGGTTACAACTGGCTATTAGCTAATTTCTTCTCCTTGGCCTAACCTTGTCCCATCATTCTAGTGTTAAAGGTCAATTACAGTTTAGTTTAAGCCGGACAAAATTTGGCTGGTCAAGTAAGATAACTGAAAACGTCATTTTAGTCTAGCCCACTGGCCAGCATTCATTACCTGCTGCTGTTGAATGGGTCTATGCAGAGCGATCAGACAGGGCCCCAGGCTAAGTCCCACTAACTACTCTTTCTGTTGTTATTTCAGTTTTGCCCTGGAAAAATGTATATTTTGAACTTATTGTTCATTTACTGGACAATTTCAGCCCACAAAATCGTAATTCATCATCCTACATCCTCGCCCTGATATGACAGGCCTACCCTAGGCTAGCCTATTTGGACACGTTGATGCCCTACGTTATTCTTATAATTTTTCTCGTTGGAAGGTACTTTGCATTAACAAGAGGCGCTAAGGTATTCATTAATGCACACTAAAATTAAAGTTTTACGAAGGAATAAAAGAGATCACGGACCTAGGAGCAATTTCGTTTTAGAATACAGCGCAATCCTTTTGGGTTATCACAGTCCACGTTCACTGTTTACTTTACATCGTCAAGTAGGCAGTAAATGATTCTCCCCTATTTTAGAAAAATAAAATGCTTACATTATAGGCTAAAGTGCTTGGGTGTGACGAAAGAGTTATATTATTATAGAAAATAAAGGAAATAATGGCTTACGTTATGTGTGGCAGTACTTGTAGAGACAGATCTATACAACAATAATAATAGTAGTAGTAGTAGTAATAGTATTTGCAATAGTTGGGTTTTCTTTGAAACGACTCCCCTTCCCGTTTGACTTAGTGCTTGTTTTGGTTTATTTTCTTAAAATGGTGCCATATGCTTTCATTTTCCTTACTATATAGGTCTGTGTAAAGTAAGATTATTAGCTATAACTCATATTTATCTTTCTTATACGGCTACTTCAAAAAATGAATTTGTTGCTAATGCCGTTGTAAGCTGGGCAATAAAGTAAATAAAATATTCCTAATATCCAGTTACCTCTCCATGAGGTAAACATTTGGTCCCTTCTCCCCTTAATCTTTTTCTGTCATTTAGCTCTAACACGTTCAGTCTAGCTCTTCCCACTAGTAGTCTTCCGTGTTATTCAGAGTTTCTTATTATAAGCTTTCCTTAAAAGTATTCATTGTTGACTTCAGTTAATTTCTTTTTCCTATGCTTTTTTTCCTAATTTTTTTATCCATGGTTTATTCTTGTCATACTAGTCTAAGGTTATTTATCCAGGGAATTATTCGTATTATTGATGAGAGTAGCCTATACTTCTTAAAAGATAACTTGGTCTTCATATCATTTTAGTGCCTGGATGAAGCCTCTATTTAAGATCTTAAGGCAAGTAGTGCTGCCTTGGCTGACTATTTTTGTAACTCATTCATTTCTTTTTAATTGGTAAGCTTTTTTATTTTCGTAAACGTCGCCATTGCTAGTCCCTTCCAATACAGCTTCCCCATCACCACCCTGTTGCAACTTTTACTTACGATTGGGTTTGCCATGTTTGTCATCTCTTTTGCCTTGATATGAGCTCGTCTTGTTGTTGTAAAGCAATCTTTCGATTATTAATCGTAACAGTTATTTTATGCGCCTTTCTACTCTTTTCCCGTGGTTTATTGCATTTGTACGTCATGCATACTATACCAGTAATTGAATGTATTACTTTTATTCTTATTTATATTCACGCTACATTCACTAGTTATTTTTTTATGAGAACTTGTATGTCTTCAACAGTTTCCTCCAATGGATATCCTAGTTACAGTTCGTCATCTGTATAGAATGATGCCAGGATTCGTAAAATCTCGTTTCTAAATCCTAAATTTATGCCTTCTATTTTTCTATAATCAGGCGCGATGCTTATTGGAAGTATATGGTTAACTCATTGTACCCCCAGTCTTATGCCATTTGTTGCGTTTGATTTTTCCTCTGCAGTGTTGCAACGGTGATGTTGTATCATTTGTAGAAATCCTAGCAACTGCACTTGTTACCCCTACATGTAATCAATATTTCAACATAGTCTGAATAAGTTTTCTTGTGTCCACAGAGTCCAGAGTTTTCAGGAAATCTATTGGTTTTACAAATAGAGGGTCTTTTCTTCTATATGTCTTTCTTATACGGTATTCTAGGTACATGCAACTGGTCCATCCCTCCTATTTATGTAGTGAAACCTAATTGATCTCATAGTATTTTTCTCATATTTATAGTGTGACCTGTTTTGGTCTTCATGATCCCCATAAACATTTTTTACAAACATTTTTTATAAACATTTTATAACAAAAACATTTTATACACTAATGGTCTAACCTAAGATCTTTAATAATGGGTATACTTTCCCTGAAGTGCAGGCTGTTTCAGATTTAAACGAGTTATTCTGTATATTCCACCCTTTACTATATTCTCAAGGCATTTTACTAGTTCTTGGTAAGGATGCGTAAACAATAAAAACTGTACAATTTATTTTTTTCTATTTCAGATAAATGTTCTTGAAAGTAAAAACATTAAGCCAACGTATAATACTAGAGCCAAACAACGTAAAGTTTTTATGGCTCACGAATTGTGTCGTCTTTCCAGGATCCTTGTTGGCTTTTTGGTAGCGGACCCCTCAACCTTCAGAACTGTTTGCTTACCACCAGCAGGCGCAAGTACTTCATATTGTGTGTGAAATTATTTATTTTCATCTTGCTGAAGTTAATGAAGCTTGCTATTGTCTTCAGCTGTAGCAAGTGTCGAAGAGTGTAATCAACGTTTGTCGGTAAGCTGCTTCGAAGTACATTTTAATTATCATTTAAGGTCAGTCATTATTGAAAGTATTGCTTCTCCATTTATTCAAAAGCATTAATAAAATCGTCTGCCGTAACGTTTTTCGTCGTAGGGAGAAATTTGAATCGGTAATTTTTTTATAAAGAAAATGCCTCGGAAAGTTTTAAGTCACCATTTTAGTTAACGCTGTGTTGTACTTTTACAAATACAAATCTCTGTTTGCTTGTTCTCTGCTGCCCCTGAGGCGATACAAATGTATCAGTTCCGTATTCAGCTCCAGGGAGAGATTTTAATTTTTTTATGCAGAAAGTGCATTGGAAATGTTTAAGTATCGAAATAAGTTCACGGGTGTTGTCGTGTTTTTAACAAACGCAGGTTCAAGCCTTAGTTTGCTTTTTCTCTACTGCCTCCGTGGCAATACAAAAATTTCCCTTCCAGCCATACACGGAAAGTGGGTTGCTAGCTGAACAGTTATGCTGAAAAATAATTTTAGGGTGTTTGACTCTATACATAATATGCCAAAAGATGAACATATTGTTTTTGTGTTTGCACTGAATTTGCTTGATCAAAACCTGGTTATCATTTTCCAGTCTCTCTCTTAATGAATCAATGGGGACTTTTTCTTCAAGAATTTTGCTTCCATTTCCAGTTTAGCGTGTCTTGTTATGACCAAAGTCCCATTTGTCTGAATTGTTGCCGTACTTTTCTTATCGGAGTATTGCTGCAGATGTCCGACACATACCTTTTCCCTGATATTCCTCCTTGAATTATAAATTATTCTAAAACTTTGCCGAGAGTTTGTATTTATTGACTTTAGTGTAGCCTATCAGTTTATATTAACACTGGAATAATTTTTAGTAGTTTCCTTCTTGTAGAGGTTGTGATTCATCACATAACCTTTCGTTTGGATCTGATCTCCCAGTTGACTGATTCTTTTGTTAATTCTGAGAGAGTATTAGAACACCAAGGTGCTTGTTTGACAGGATATGTTATAGAATGAGGTATTACTTTATTGTAGGCGTTTTTGACAATTTTTTTTTGTTAAATATATAATTTCATTATGAGCACTATATCCAGAAAAATTCAATTATATTTTCACATACATATACACATATATATATATATATATATATATATATATATATATATATATATATATATATATATATACATATACATATGATTTCTGTCGTATCCTAGTATAATATATTTTCTCCATCATATCATTCAGTATTTAAGTAGAAAATATGAAATGGACAGCAATTGCCTGTTCTATCAGGAAATACCGAGCCCATTATTATCATCATTAAGATTATTGGTATTATTATTTTATTTTCCTCAAAATGTCATTTCTGTAATAGATTTTTTTTTTTACATTTTTATATTTAATTTTTTATCAAAATCTTCAATATTATTATTTTGTCATTATTTTTCATGGTGGGGATGCACCAAGGTGTCTCCCACCCCTGGATCCGCTAGTGATTATGGGGTCATAAATATTCAAGTGTAGGACTTGGTCTTTTGCACAACTGGTATATTTCCCAGTCAGCTTTATGATAGGGAATATGTTTAGTGAGATTATTTTATAGATAGGAAAAGGATCACCAGCCTCTAGGTCATTACGTGTCCATTCAAGTATACCTATTTTGGATGAGCATAGTGTGACATCCACCAGTGAGATAGTCCAATATACTTTTGAGAAATATCGAAACAAATAATTTGTGCTGTCCTCGAGACAGCGCAGATTATTTTAACTCATGACCTGATGTACTTTTACTGCAAGAACAGGTGACAGGTGATATACAGTTGTAATCCCAGATAGGATTAGGGTAATTAAAATCACCAACTAGTAAAGTAGCCCCTCGGAGATTGCTTATTAATATCAGTAAGTTATCTGAACAATTTTTACTTTATTGATTATGGAAGTTGTAGATGTTAAAAGTATTACTTTCTATTCATAAGTGGATGGCTGAAAACTGTAAAACAAGTAAGGAGATTTTAAAGGAGTGAGCTACTCAAAAATCTCGGGTTCAAAACTAATGCATGTTATTGAGGATTTCTAGCAGGGACCTTGCCTCGTCCATCTTGTACCAACATTTATACTTTTGGGAGTATGTAGTGCATACTACTTACTTATCAAAGTGCATTTGCATCAAAGTGCATTTATCAAAGTGCAGCGTCAAAGTGCACTAATCAAAGTGCAGCGTCAAAGTGCACTAATCAAAGTGCAGCGTCAAAGTGCACTAATCAAAGTGCACTAATCAAAGTGCAGCGTCAAAGTGCACTAATCAAAGTGTAGCGTCAAAGTGCACTTATCAAAGTGTAGTGTCAAAGTGCACTTATCAAAGTGTAGCATCAAAGTGCACTTATCAAAGTGCAGCGTCAAAGTGCACTTATCAAAGTGCAGCGTCAAAGTGCACTTATCAAAGTGCACTTATCAAAGTGCACTTATCAAAGTGCACTTATCAAAGTGCAGCGTCAAAGTGCACTTATCAAAGTGCAGCGTCAAAGTGCACTTATCAAAGTGCAGCGTCAAAGTGTACTTATCAAAGTGCAGCATCAAAGTGCACTTATCAAAGTGCAGCATCAAAGTGCACTTATCAAAGTGCAGCATCAAAGTGCACTTATCAAAGTGCAGCGTCAAAGTGCACTTATCAAAGTGCAGCATCCTTAAATTGTCGAGGTACCATGATGACGCAGTTTGTTACCAGTGGTCTTTCATTCATTTTACTTTGAAACTGAAGCATCATTCAGTCAGAGTTTGTTAATTATAGAGTTTTAAAAAGAGGTTGTAACACCACCATACAGTACCACGTTTATTTATTCATAACCTTTCAGACTTTTGTTTCTTCACAGACCACACAACCTAAGCCTGTGTCATGCTAGAGTCCCATATGCAATAGTTCACTTGTAGAAGAAAATGATCATGTGGCTTTAATAGGTTAGTGTTTGTGATTATTGTTCCTCAGTTCTCCAGTAGTCAGGAGCCGTTCTTTGTGTGTGCTGATTGATTAATATACCCCAGGGATTCCTGGATTTTTTTTAGCCATTTAGGATTACCGTGTGTTTTCTAATTTTAATTTAAATTTTATTTTACCATCATTCCTACTAGATTATGGGTAATTTCGGAACAAAGTATTTTCTGTACTATCTTTGTTCCCAACTGCTTTCTTCTGTTTTTTCTGTATCAGTTTTAATAATGATTTGTACATATTTAATTTTTTATAGTTAATGGTTTGGTTAGGTCAGTGACTGATCATTTCTTCTGTAAGATACTTCTTTTCATTTAATTTTAAGTTTTCTATAATTTTTTGAAAAATGAAGTCAAGTATCTTCTCATTTACCATACTTGTTATTCTGGATACAGTAATTGTTTGTCAGTATTACAAATTTATTAAATTTACAGTGCTAGGAAAAGTTTTCCATAAACATTTTCTTGTACTGACAATATTAGGAATCTTGTTTTAGCACTGCTTCAGTTTGTCAGTTAGGCACTTTTTAAAGCTTATAGAATTACCAAAGCTGGTTTTTATTTGCCGGTATTTTTTCCAGTCCAGTGGAGTTTTGTTCTAAGAGGGTGTTTGAGCACCACTGGGTAGGTTGGTACTTCTTTAGGGTTGATTGTCTTCCTTTGGCTCCATGTCCATCTGTAGTTCCATTTTGTTAGGTGATTGGGGGGTGATGGCATCATAGTGCCTCATGTTTTTCTTGTGCCTTGATTATCCACTATCTTGGGTGCTGTAATTATTCGCTGGCTCCAGCTTCTCGATTGTCCCCTCCAGAACAAAGACTACTTAGCTTCAAAGGAAGGACAGCCTTTTCTTGGCTCCATTACAGCTAACAAGCTTCATAGATGAAGAATGTTTTGCTTGTTACTATTCGTGTCTTCTGCTCTCTGTGACCCCCACTTGAATACAAGCCTCTCCAGGTGACTCCCAGAGGTAGTTGCTGCCAGCATCTTTTGGCGCTATCATTAGGGTCCGTGAGTACTACCAAGCACCAGCATGAGCACTGGCAAGTACAAACATTATCAAGTGACAGAACTAGCACTAGCAAGTTCGTGTGCCAGCAAGCACCAAGGTTAACAGATACTAACAATAGCACAAGTGTGCCAGTGCTGGGAGTTGTAGTTGCAAGTGCCAGGACCAGCAGGTGTTAACACCTGCTCCATTGTTAGCAATCATTGTCATCAGTGCTAACAAGTATCAGCACCAGTAGACACCAGTACAGTACCACTCCTATGAAGTCTTTTGGATTGCTCAGCTCACTTTCATTCCTGTTGTATGCCTTTGATCTAGGTTTTATCCTGGATGTTTGCCACCTCTTTGATTCATGTTTTGTTATGGACATTTGGCACCTCTGCCACAAGTCATCTACCTGCAACTAACCACCTCAGTGGCTCACAATCTGTCTTCAGCCCATGTTCTTGCTCCCATTTTTCCTTCCCTCTGATTTCTTTCTGGTGTTCAGCTTCAGCACCCATTTTAGACTTGCTTTAGCTATGCTTTGAAGTGTCACTTGGACTGTTTCTTCAGCAGCAACAAGAGCAAGAGGGTTGCTTGAAGGCTAGGAACTGCACCATGGAGGGGACTATGCCAGCAAATCTTTGTAGACTTCTGCCTTTAGCTATATGCAGTGTACTTGCCTTTTTCATATATGCATGATTTTGACACATGCCCAAATGCCTTCCTTTGGATGAAGGTCCTCTTCCAGCAGGGCATATCCATCACACTTTATGTAACTGTCTGACTCTTGTATGGCTATAGTACATGCTAAAAGTATTCCCAGCTAGCATTTGTTTTTGCTACCTTTTCTTCCATCAAGATCTGGAGTAGGTCCTTTGCTGACCTATGTTAGCAGGAGATGCCACTAGACTGACAGCAGCTTCTCCAGAATTAATGACTCCTTGCTAGCATCCACTTTGGTATATTTGGGTATGGAAGTTCCCCATTTTTTAGTCATTATAGGGACAGCCTGGATTGTCAAATCATTAATATTGGAAGAGTTAAACCAGGTAAGGTTTTTGGCTAAATAGTGTTACTCTCCTGGCAAGATGCTGCAGTTTCTTTTGAGTTCTATGCACATTTCTGTGGGGCTCATGTCTGTGTTTTACCTACTAGGAACTTTCTTCAAAACCTCTATGTTTGGACTGTGTGGAGGAGTTTTTCTCCTGTCACTGCTGCCAAAGATTTATTTCTGTCATCTGGAATAAGATGACAGAATAGAATCCAACAAAGTTATGGTTAACCATAAAGTATTTTTCTCCTCTTTCTAGTGGGAGGTCTGCTTTGAATACAGAGACCTCAACCATGAGTAACTGTTGAACCCCTTTTGTCATTCAGTACCCACTTTTATAGGGGCATAGCCTATAAGCTGCTTTTCTCTGATTCTTGCAAGTCAGCATGCAGGGATAATGATCAAAGTTACTGCTTTAATTGATGGAACCATGGAGTTAAGAAATTCTTTAGCTGATGCCTAAAGACTTTCCCTTTACATTAAAGTACAGACTCTGAGATGATGAGAACAGCTGAAATCCATAAATTTTTGTCAGCATCCATAGAAGTTCTGGGCCCTAACATAAGGGGAAATTCAGTTAACTATTGGTTTTTGCCCAACTTAAATAGCTTTGTTTTCTAGATCCTTTTTCACTTAGGAGCAAACTGGAGGATTGCTCTTGTGTCCTTGAAGAATTCTTTCTGATCTAGGCTCAGGAGCAAATTGGTGGGTCTAACTGGAAAAAGAATGCCTCATGGTACCTTTGCTTCACTTCCCATGAGACTTAAATCTGGGAAAACCTTGGTTATAGTTCATTAATCTTCTTTGAAGCACCCTCTTTTCTCCCTGCTGGAACTCAATCACTGGTCTTCCTCTGGTTTAGTTACCATTGCACAATTTCCACTGGGATTGTGCTTGGGTGTCATGTCATTGAGGTTCAACTCTCCCTTTTTGACTTTGAAATGTTTCTCCCACAGCTTTGGGGCCTTCTACTTTTAAGGGTGTAATTTATTGGACTGCCAGGTCCTCTCAGTGACAGCCTGACAAGTTTGGAACAATAGTACCTTACAACAGCAGAAAAAAAGTTTTCACGTGGTCTTTTTTAGTCCCAAAATACCTGGAGTCTTATATCAGTATCTGTCTGCCTTCAGGAGACAGAAAGCCAGAGGTGTTCGACTTAACTAGACAGAAGATTTTAGTCTATGTCTGAAATCAAGAAGACCAGTGGAAACATACAAGAAGATTTCAGTCTTTCTCTGGGCTCAAGATACAGTACAGTACAGTACAGGTATATGGTTTTGATTTTCAGGTAAGCTCAAATCTTAATCTAACAGAACTATTGACAGTATGTACTTCCTTTTAGGAGCCTCATCTTTATGAAGCTAGTTTTCAATCTCTACTTCAGTTTCTTGACTTGGAGCTCATTTTAGGATCAAGCTTTCTCTTCATGCTTCAGCAAACAGACTTTTCTACTTGTTTCAACTTGCTTTCTTTGTGCAAGACTCATGCTTTCTTGGTTAAGGGTGGTTAAAGAGTGTATTTCATAACCTGTGGTTTGTCGCGATGTACTTAAATGAAATTTGGGTATGTGTTCTGGATATGGGGCTGGGTAGGTCATTCAGCACTATCATGGCAATGACTTCATGTATTTTCAGTATGAATGCTGTATGTACCCTGTATGAAAAAGCTCTTGTATTTTGGTATGAATATGCATAGTGATGTTTTAAAATGTGTATCATGACAGTCAATCATAAACATGATTAAATTGAAAGTAAGTGGTTTAATGTCTTTTAAAAACTCAGATTTCTTTTAGAAAGATAATAGAACCTAAGTAAAACCTCCTGACCCAAAATCTCCATAAGAAATTATAGATCTGTTCATGAACTGGGAGCAGTTCACATCAACATGCTCAACCAATAGTAACCTTTCATAGTGCTCATGCCTGGGGGACTATGCTGCCTAAATTATACTTATGACTGAGTTGGGTATGTTAAATCCTCAGTTGATGTATGACAACTTCAACCTTTTGGTTGATATTAAAACTCATCATAAGCCAAGAGCTAATATAATTCTTAATGCTTTTATATTATTAGCAAGGAGGGGACAGCCACCAGTCTTGCCACTTCTTAAAATGCATGATCTATGTGTTTTTATATCAAGAGTGGGTGGGAGTTCTTTTTAACATTAATAATTTTAAGTAGGTTATTTATCACAGATTCCATATGAGAGGGAACCCAGCTCAAATCATCTAAAGATGAAGCCATAGAAGAACGAGTAGGAGTAAAATCTTCCTGAGAAGAAGATGCAACGAGAGGAGATTTTGGCACGGAAGGGGTAGAACAAGAAGGAATGAGGGCATCTGCTGCCACTGGAGGTATGAAACCTTCCCAAGACGGAGCAACCGATCTCCTCTTATATCTGCTCCTCTTGCCAAAATTCTTATATTGCTCTGGAAACCAATTATGACACTCAGAACAGGGATTACTGTGCTTACATTACAATCATTAGATCTGCATCTGCTACAAGTAGTGTGTGAGTCTGTATCCAAAGAGGCAAAAACACACAGATAGCACAATATAACACAATCACACAACAAAAAAATGGAATGAAAAACCAGAACACCAAGGCATAAAATGGGCAGGAGGTGCTAAAAACAGTAGGCTTCTGAGCGAGAGAGGCAGCGATCATCTTGCTTGGAAGGTGTTTGAGAGAACTGAAGCATCATGACATCTACTGGGGGAAACCAGGTCGGGCTCCGCCCACCTCTTTCCCCATTGGCACCAAAACCTTGTCTATTAATAATTGCACTCCAGCTAGGTGCTTGAGAAAACCCCTTATGTTAAGACCTCAGGTTCATTAGTTATGAAATGTATAAATTGATTTAAAATTTGTCATTTTGTGTTGACAAGAAATATACATGAGCTGCTCTTGGGCATTTGGGACTGGGGAAGACTGTGTGGTGGAACATTGAATGGTATAGAAATTTTAGCTGTTAAGACAAATTGATCTTGCAGCAAATGTGCCATAAATATTTTTTCAAATCACTATGGGACTCTGGAAACTATTTTCTAGTTTTCGCTTTGGCAGGTTTTTATGTCTCTACTGGCATCTCCTTGGTTGATTTGTGTCCATTCAACAATGGAATTTCAAGGCTGACTCAGCTTTGTGTTTTGGTTGTACTTCCTTTCTCCCTTTGGCCCAATATATTTTTAGAGCTGCAATGAAGTTGCATTGTCTTTTTCTCAGCCATTGGCAACCTGGTCTTATTTAAAGGGGTAAGTGTACCTGTTGTTGGGAGTATTGCGTCCATACTATTTAACTTTCAAACAGGGTTTCAGCCCAACTCTTAATCCAGCCTTAAGTTTCTTTACACATCTTTACCATGGAGCTTCTTTGTCCCTATATGCCACTATTTAATTTGTCAGCAGCTTAGTGCATCTGCTGCCATACCAAAATCATGGTTTGTAAGTAAACTAGTAAGTTTTGACATTTAGTTTGTTTTCAATACAAACCTATTAATTTTACCAAATACTCTTCTAACTCCACACCTCTGTTGCAGGTGGAGAAAATTGCACAAAATGACAGGTAACTACTGGAGACACAAGGAACTGCATGCTTATGTATTAACCTGCCTGAACCACATGATCACCATTTTGATCTGCAAATGGATAGTTGTAGAATATGTAGGATTCACAGATTGGGCATAAATGTGCTCAATAAAAAGTGGGGGGTTTGTATTGAAAAAAGTTAAACTGGTTTTCCAAGAAAAATTTTGTTTATCTGCTTGTGAATTGGTAATTTTTTCACTTTTTCACATTGAATGCAATCTATGGATGCATATTTTGCTAGGTAGTGGTCTTTTAACTGGTTACATAACAGTTGACATGAATGATAAGGCTTTCAGAATCTTCACAAGGAATGTATTAAAGCAGCTTCTATAATTGTTCTGTATTGTGGATGAATTACCTATCATGTCAAGTTTAACATTGGATTCTATATAAATAAAACCAAAATTTTAAAGATTTTATTATATGAAAATACATCAAGGATTTACAAACGCAAGACTGGTATAGGATATCTGTAGAAAGATTTACACAACATGGATATACAGTATGTTACGAGAGTAGGAGATATACAGAATATCATTCACATAGAATTGTAATGTTGTAGAGGCTATCATAGTAGACTATTGACACAACTTGATAACTTGACTTAGAATAAGCCCTAGTTCATTCATAAAAAACTCTCTTCCTCCTTTGTGAATTATGATACAAAGTTCTATGGACAAACATGAGTTGCTACTGGTAATTTATATAGTGCATACTGAAATTTGTTTTAAGATACCAAAGCAAGGTCTCATTTCAGTCATGAAACACTTGCATATGTACAAAAAAGGAATTTTGTTAAGAACAGAATAGATATATATGTTCTCCAACACCACCTAACCAAAAAACTTATAGAAAGAAAACAGTTATGTAGCAAAGAAAACTAGCTTTCTTATATGTAAGCATGTACAGCATATTGAATAATGATAGTTATTTTTAAATCCATACTAAATGTGTAATATCTAATTACTGGTTGTTCCATCTCATATTGTACTGTAATTCACAAATGAAGAGAAATAGCCTTCATCCAACAAACTGTAAACCAGAGCATAAATGACCGTATATTATTTGGCAACATTATCACAGACATCATAGGTCCTGCATTTCCTTGGACATAACAAGCATGATGATTGGAGCAAATTTGAGACTTTCTCACGTGCCAGCAAAATCCGTAGGACCGTAAGTTGAAAAAGAATTTATTAACTATGGCTGTTAGATACTTGTGTAATTAGAAACAGCTTGCAGACAGATTAATTATAAAAAATCTTATATCATGATGCTTGTAAATCTTCCAGAAACACAAGGAGGGAATGACACGAATGAAAAGCTTACCATTAACAGCTGAATTGTTCCCACTATGATTACATTTGAAACTTGATAAATTGCTTTTTTAGTACATTACATTAAAATTAATATAAACCTTAATATTTATATATATTCATTATACTTGTATATTTTCTTGGAGATTAGATTTCAAATGATTTTTGCTTGAATGGTAAAAGTAATTGAGAAAAATTACTGCTCTCTTAAAACTTTATAAAGCAGCCTTGATTATAAAACCTATTGCAGTCCAATTCCAAAGCTTTTATTGGAATCAAGTCACACCATATAATTTTGTGTAATAGATTTTAAAGCAGTGCATAAATTATTTAAATGCAGAAACCTTATGCAAGACTTTAATTGCAAATTTCAGATTTTTTAAAAATATTTAAATGACCATTTGGTATCTACACTCCAGGTTCTATTCTTGATAAGGGCTTAAGCCATATTGACTGAGTGCTTAATTTAATTGATATTTCAGGAATTAAGTAAGGGATAAGTAATACAGTTCAGTCATGTTCATAATTGTCTTACAAGCATTACAGCTTCATCTTATATCTTTGGTCAAATTAATAACCCTGACTCATGTAAATAAATTCTCCGGACATACAAATTCATAAATTGTAAAGATCCTTGTTGAAAAAACAATGTTAACCAACTTTGGATGATGGGAATGATTGAATGATCTTGCAAAGTAGGGATTTCATTTACAAATAAGGGAATCCCTGCTTAGTCTGTGATTTACAAAGCCTTTCAAATACAGAGTTCTATTCAAACATGACAAATTTCAGTACACGAAAATATTTTTTGTAGATGGAGCGAGACTAACTCTTTTACACTTCATTCCTTAGTTGCGTATTCAAAATCAGTTTTATTTACAGAATCATTCCTCACATCATGGTAATAAAACTTCTAAAATAAATTAGCCAGAAATACAGCTTCATGAAATTGCCTTTAGCCACTCTAAATTCAGTATGCTGCACCACTGTGTTAATCATAACTTATTCCATGTTTCCTAACCTAGCAGTAATTTACATACTGTATACTGTAACCTGATACTACTGGTAGCAGCAGGGAAGATTATCCATACTGTTAAAACTACAAAATGGTACCTACTGCAGTGCTATTTTGGAGAACTAGCCAATGGAACTGACACACACCTATAATCATTGCCTCTCCCAAGCAATGCAAAGTGCATCTGAGAAACTCTTCCTCTATTTTTGTGCTTTTGCTTCCACAATCTCCAGCCTCCCATCTCATAGTTGTCATTAAAGAAGGTCTGGGTACTCCAGTTTGCTCCCACAAATCTCCAGCCTCCCATCTCACAGGTCTCTGCGAAGTAGGTGTGGGTCTTCCAGTTCATATGGTGCCCACAAGAACCCAGGGGCCTCTAGCATGCTGTTCTCCCCTGAGAGGTGTGAATATGTTCAAACCATCTCAATCTTCCCATCATTATCTAATCTACATAGGGAGTTGTGGCAAAGCTCATTATTTTATTATTTGTTCAGCAGGGATAGCAGAAAGAATATTCCTTTGAAGTATTAGATTTGTGTGGAGACTTCAAAATTGTCTGATTTCCTGGCAAGACTTGGTAAGTCTATGGGAGAAGAGCAGTTAGAATTTCTCTTCATGGTGACCTTATGTCTTGGGGCACTTCTTCCTTTGTCGGGAGAAATGAGGTAGAGGGGAAGTGTCTTCCTATGTACATACAAGTTGGAAGAGAACGAAGACCAGTCTTCAATATTGGTGATGTTGACAGTCAGTAATATCTATTCTGTCAGAGGTCATCTTAATGGCTAAAGAAGGAACTGGAGAATCTGGATGAAGGTGAGGAAGAAGGATAAGAATCCAGAGGTAGGATGTGAGGATGGTGATTTTTGGCAGTCATGATGACAGATTTATGTGCTAGGCAAATGGTTAAATGCATGGTGAGGCCAAGGGAGCACCAAAAAAAAATAGCTTAATAAAAGAAACAGTGCCCTTAAGATACAGTATTTTAAATATTTGTGGAAACGAAAACCTTATGGTATCTTGAATGCCATCCTATCAGTGGGCTGTTTGATAGCATAACAATAGGTACCATTTGCCCTTTAACAATTTGGTATGCACCCTTCTGTTATCAGCCAACACTGTACACATCTCATATTTATGTAAGAACACAGCAGTTGCAAGGTTAAACAAACATAAACCAAATTTTTAAATTATACTGTACATTCATGAGAAGTCCTGTAAGGTTGAATGTCATTTAAAAAACCCATTTATCTGATTTAACTCTTGTGAAGGTCGGTAAGCCTTAGTGTTTATGATCACATTATTGAAAATATCACTTAACCAATTAGTATGAAGCAATCTTGTTTTAATCACAGTTTCCCACCTATGTACACTCCCTAAGAATTCTGTAAAAGATTTTACTTAAGAATATAAATAAATGCTATAGCCTGAAAGTACTTGCCAATGAGCAACAACAAAAGTTGGCTATTGTCAGCCAGGCTCTTCTTGCAAAGTCATTTAGATTCATATGTGCCTTCTAGGGACCAAATTCCCAATAGGAAAAATTTTCCAGATTCTCATAAGTATGGTACTTCCTGAGGCACTTCAGAGAAACAACTTCAGGGTTTGCAAGCATTCAGTTTGAATACCTTAAGAATTAGTAATTAATTAAAGGGCCCTGGTATATTTATTCCATGTTTGTTGGCTCCTGTGTTGAGGTAGAACTCCACTTTTCCTCATTAATTTCATATAAGCCAGATTTTCCTTTTTCTCATTTTCAAAGGTTACCAAATATACCTGGTCTACTCGGGCCAAATACAAGTAATTTGGCAACAGTTATGTTTATATTTTCTTGATACTATTTTCACAGCAAAAAAATCTGTAAGAAATTTTAGCTTAGAAGAGTTGCTTTACCCTCTACCGTCCTTTCATGCATGACTTGAATTATCTTGGCTGTGTGACTGTCATTCCTGTTACTTAAGGGACTCTGCTTGGGGCCTGTGAGCTCTTCACTTCAATGTAGTGGTTGCTATTCAGGAGCATGGCATTTCTGGGTGGAGATTGTTTGCTAGTCATCTGAGAGATTATTCTCCCAATTAAGGTGAGTGTCATATGTAAAAGGTGATGGTTTGTATTCCTGAAGGCAGAAAATTCAAATTTTTAAAATAATTTGGATTTTTCATGGCTGTACAAAGCAGACCCTGTTATCATAATCCCACCTCAAACAATGCAAGTCCTCCCTGATACTGAAGGAAAAACTGCTTAATGAAGGCAGTTCATTCACCTACCACATGTCAATTACTGTACCTTGTTACCAAATTTCAGTGACTTGTTTCCAGCTGATAGTGAGGAATGCTCCTACATAAAAATCTCTGGGTGGTATGTCTATGAAAAATACAAATTAAAAATAAAAATTTGTGATGGAAACCTTTCACTTATAAACTGGACTAATCTTTTCCAGTCAGATCTGCTTGTTGATCTTGTAAGTGCTACTCAGACCTCCTATAGCCTGCTTTATAGTTAGTTTACATCTGGTAAGGTGTGTTCCAAGATGTTCTATGCACAGAAGCTGCTCCCATCTTCATGATGGTTCAGAGCAAGATGGTCTGGTTCTTCCTCGGTATCCAAGACACTGATGTCACAGCTGCTTTCATTGTGGCTATGAAAGTTTCCATCCCTTAAAAAATATGGGTTTTTGCTAATCATATTCTGTGCCATTTCCTTCAGTCTCTACTCTCACATAAGAGCCATGTTTCCATGCTTGAAATGTTGTTTATATTAAAGAGCGAATATATTTCTAAATTTCTTACAGGACAGCTCTTCTCCAGAGGAGGCTTGACTGATTATTTTTCTCTGAGTGGATCAGAGGGATTTCCTTGCAGGATCTCCAATTACAGCGCTTCTGTTCAGAGGCTGATTTGCCATGTCAAAACTAAAATGTTTTGAGGCTCACAAACTGGAACTCCTATTCAAAGGTTATTCATTATGTTAGGAATTAGGTGACTTAACATCAAACATTTAAACAAATGGAGTTTCAAATATATGTTTTAACATAAAAACCATAACAGTTGACTCGGGTACTTTTCCTTATTACAGGAGAAGGTACTTAAGTAAATATTTACACCCTGTTGATTATGAGAAGAAATATATACATCCTAGTTATCATGAGGGATTAAATCTCATTTTTAATGTTTGGTATAAATACAGTTCAATTTACAAACCAACAGCATTTGTAAACTTTTAATATAAATATTCCATTATCTGTTATGGCTTGGGTCTTGATTTTCTTTCATTTTAATGAGTATTCACTATTAAAGTTTGTCAGTATCATATAATCCAATTTTAGATTGAGTAACTGTTAAAACACTTTTAGTATGGCCATAGAAAACTCTTCATTCTTTCAAGGAGAAATTTACTCATGGATTTTGCTTGACAAGAAATTCTAATTCTTTAAACATAATAAACCAACTTATGTTGAATTTTTTAAACTGTACAATGAAGATATCTAAATAATAAAACATTGCTGGGTAGTGAGTTGCTGGGAACACATTACCCAGTAATTAATACAAAATTCTTTTAACAAACCAGTTAGACTTTGATAATTTTACTTTACGTCTCGGAAACCTGCATAAAACGTACACTTAGCAACATCTATTGTTCATCATATCACAGCACATATTACTAATCATGTGAAATCAATTGCGATAGATAATCACTGTTGAATGAAAATGGTAGGCTATCAGTAGTTTTTGTGAAGATAAATGAAAATAAAAATGCTATGAATACATTTGTCCTTACATAAGAAATGACAAGGGATTTAGCTTTGAAGATTTATAATGAAAAATAAAAGTTTTGCCAGGCATTATTATGTTTAACAATACAGACATCTCTAAACATGTTTTTAACTTTGTTATAAGTATAGTATTATGGATCATAAGTAACCACTTCAGTAATAGTAATCCCATAATGTTTTAACAGGTAAACAGCATCAGCTATATAAGGAGATGACGACATAAATTTCCATAATTTTTTCATATGTACAATACTGCAATGCTTAGACAAATAGAAAGATGAGTATGTCAACATGCCTAACAGAATTATGCACTATACAAGTATTTTTGAAGAGCTATTCACAACGACTTAAGATATATAGCTTTTAGGATTTACAAATTAAAAGTTCCAAAGCAGTTCTTTCACTTCAATGAAAATAGTTAGCAAGATGAAAAAATACTGTACACTGTATTTCACAAAAATTTCTCAGTGACACACTGTAACTGACAGAGAAACTCTGCTGTGACATATTTCTTCTGTACTTCATTCACTTGCTTGAACTTGATAAAAATCTTGAATAAATCTGCAGACTGTCTTTGGCTATTTGTCTTTAAAAAAGATTTCAAAAGTTGGAAGGCAGTGGGAAAAGCACCAAACATGTAAATAAAATAAACTGGATAAAATTTGTTACCATTGTCATGATAACATGAAATGTTAATCTTTTCCAGTGCCAACTTTCAATCTATGAAATGGAGAGGGCATTAAAATAAGGTTACCATCGTAGGTCACACTCTGCATCACTTGCATGGCCTCGTAGAGAACCACCACCTTCACTGTAGCGGCGTCCAACTGCTGGGCTCCTGAAAAGATACGAGGTAATTAATAGATACCTAGAATGTAGTAAGGCCTATGTGCTACCTTTAATCTTAGTTCTAAAAGGGAGGAAAATTCAGTATTGTTAAAATGTCCTCATAAGAGAGAAAACTTTCATAACTATACTGCACTGTATAGTAATTGCCTTAATGTTGATTTTCAACTTAAATTTCAGTGAACTTCAAGAATATTGTGCAAGTTCATATCTAAGTGGAAGCAAAGCCTATATTCTTCAGACAGGCAGTTGTCTGTTATCATTTTGATGCCCTTTCTAAATAGTTTCTTTCAACAGATGATGGTTAAGTTACCTATCTTCTTTAACAAAATTAAAATGTGTTCAATAATCTTTTAACTTTCTTGGATATCCATTGTCAGTTTTATAGCCTGCTTCCAAGTTGCTTGTCATGACAGATCCTCCTCTTCACTGCCTCCAACAATGTGCAATTCCCCTTGAAATTCTGTCATTCCTGTGCTTTCAGTTCCACACATCTCCACTCATCTCCAGCCTCTCATCTCATTTTTCTAACCCAAGTAGGTATGGGTCTTCTAACTCCAGGCAGGAGCCCAGCTAACACAATCACATACTATTCACCCTTTCATCTTGATCTTATCTGTACAATATATAAAACTTACTTAATTTCCTTTGCTGTCATGTCTTAACTCTTTACTGCCAACTGCCTCCCAATGTGCTAAAGCTTTATTCTTGACAAATCTTTTTGATATGCAGTAGCTTAATTTTCATGGTTCATGTCCATATAACAATACCTATAGATAATAGACTGGTGTGTATCATGGTTCATGTCCATATAGCAATACAGATGATAGACTGGTATGTAATTTTAATTTATTGGTATGCAATTTGTCTATTTGACTTCCAAATCTTTCAGCTGACCTACTGTTCAGTTTGCCTTTTTTTTTTTTTTTAGTCTTTCCCTAAATTCCAACTTGAGAAAACCTGTACAGTATAGGATATCGTTCCAGAATACTAAAACTCTTTCCATCAACTGTTTCTCCATGTGGTGCTATTTTATCTCTGTATGCATAGTCTTTCCTCCTAAGATGCATTCAATTAAAAAAACTTGACAATACATAGATACATATTCAAGTATTATAAAAGAAAAAAACTTCTGTTCAGTACTTCAATTGTAGTTCAAAAACTCACTTTGAAATGGATAATGGCAATAATTCTAAGACCAGTGACATGAATCAATGACAATACCAAAATAATGAGCTACCTGAAGATTTATGGTGCTAATTCATAATTTGTTTTATACTGATGCAAGTATGATGTTGGATGCATGCTGTCTTGTTAAGCAGAAACCCACTTGAGCTTCTTTTGGAGGGTTTCACTCCAAAAAATGATGTGGAAATAAAATTACTCTTTCATTTCATTTTTACATGTTCGTCATAGCCCAAGATTTAATTTATCTAAATGGTGAAGAACAGTGTCAAAAAATATTTCTAGATATGTTCTTAGGAAGAGCTAAACTTTATTGTACCAGGGGATGCAGTTATTGGGGTTGTCTGTATGCAACATCATCCATGATATCCCTAAGGGCTCTCTAACTCTTCTTTCTTGAAGCCATATAGCTTTCAAAATATAGTATTTGTCAGGTGACACTTTACAAAAGCCATCAGATCCCAGTAACTAACACATCAATTGCAGAAGAGTACATGAAGAATGGATTTTATAGTTAATGGTTTTGATAAAGTGAATTTTGAGGTTATGCTTTACAGTATAATGCAGTTTATTAATTTGCTTTACATATTCTTGGTTTTTTGTGTTTTCTACAATTACAGACTGACTTGATGCAAAGAAGCTGTATTTTCCTTTAAGTGGTTTTTTTTTTTTTTTTTTTAGCAATACCCTTGGTACTCTGCCAAAGGGCATCTTACATTATATCTGCGGCACATTATCTCTTTATCAAGAAGGATGCCTCAGGAAGACAGTCTGAATTTTGTCAGCAATACCCTTGGTACTCTGCCAAAGGGCATCTTACATTATATCTGCGGCACATTATCTCTTTATCAAGAAGGATGCCTCAGGAAGACAGTCTGAATTTTGTCAACATGTCATTTCAAAAGGCCATGTAATGTTTTCAGTACAGCATAAATTTTCGTTTTCATATACTACTGTATACTGCTTTTTGTATTATGCCATTTTTCTCTGTAAATGCTCAGGTGTGGCTGGTAATTGATGAATATCCTTTGTTTGGATAAATTAATCTAATAACAGACCTTATCCACTGCCAGGTAATGCATTCTGTATGGTAGGCTAGCATATCTGGCTTTCTGCCATGCTTAAGAGACTGTACTGGCTGTGATTTTGGCAGCTTGGGAGTCTTTACCAAGACTAGTGTCCATTCATCCTTGGCTAATGCAGTCATTTACTAGATGCAAGTTAATATCTTGTGTTGGGCTCATGGCCACTTTACACCTTGGTTAGCATGGTAGAAAAAAATAAATTAGGAGTTGCTGTTCTTGTCAGTTCTCTAAGGCTCTCGCCATTTATGGTGAGCATGTACACAGTGATTAGCCTGACAAAACCGCCCCTTAGTAATATTTTGCTCTTTTTGTCCTCATCCTTGTCTACTGAAATTATGTGCAGAGAAAATGTAGGGGAGGGTTTAGCCTGAAAAGCCACTAATAAATACATAGTTTTACTGTATCAACTCATGGCATTTGATTCCTCTTTTGTCAGGAGGAGCTGACAATCCTTGCCAGTTTATAGTGATGGTGATCAGGACTGTAGGCCAATAATTTTTGACGCCTACTTGGCGGTCGGGTGAGTATTCCGGGTTACAAGTGTGTAACGGCTCATCCAATTTGGGTCTTTGAGAATTGAGAAGTCTATTGGACGAAGGCCTGTGGAAGCGTAATAGCTCACCCCTGGTATATATCGACATCTGTTTGAGATGATCGAACTGGAGGTAGTAACTCCAGCATTCTACATAGCTTTTTTCTCTGGTATATATAGCAATCTTATACCTAGAAATGTGCTAATTGGAACCAATTTCACTGGCTGACACAGGTCTTCCCCCAGAAATAGATTTTTTTTTTGTCAAAATCCCTTATATAGGACTGTATCAGCACTCCCGCTTCTCACTCTGTCTCTCTAGGTAAATGTTAAACTTAACTGCCTTAAATGATCCCACCTTAATTGCTGTAATGCATGCCATAACCAATTAAGCTTTCCTAATGAACCATAAATATTTAGTTTAAATTTAAAGTACTGCATGCAAATAAAGGTGGTTTTCAAGTGAATTAGAGAAGTTTACAACTTAAATGGATTTATTACTTGCATAAGAGGGCAACAACCCAAGCATCCCACAAAGCCAAATCCTGACAGCCATCTTCCCTTCCTCCTTTCACAGGCAAAACTAAGCCTGATACTCTGGTTTTTTTTTTTATTTTTTTTATTAATTCTGTACCATCTTCTAAGTTAACCAAACCATTGTATTAATCTATTTGAATTTACAATTTTGGGGATGTCATAATATTCATGGATACATATATTCTGTGGATTGTATTTTTTTAAAGGTATTTTTTTTTTATTCCAGGAGAGAACATCTTTTCGAAATTGTTAGCTAGTCAGAGGATCAGTGGAAGATATTTTACAACAAGGGAGCCTCCGATAGTAAGAAGAATAGTGGTATAACAGAGGATCATGAAATTTCTTCAGTATCTGAGTCAAAAACATACTGGATGCCTTGCACAATATTTGAGTAACTTGTTCATTTTCCTCATACTAAGAGAATCCTTTCTGACCACGGTTGTTTAAAGGGAGCCATTTCATATAACAACTGTCTCCTTTATGCAATGGACATTTAGGACTGAGATACTAAAAGATATGAGGTCTATGATGGTGCTAATGGCATATCTATGGTCACATCTGTCTGCTGCTGCAATGGTGGAACAAGGTTGTATTAACAGTTAAAGAATATGTAGCAGATCTATCTTTCAGCAGGAACTCTTCCCAGCAGGAACTCTTCCCAAACTTAGTCTCGTGGCATCATGTGTAGAGAATCAATCATTCACCAAGGAAGGATACAAGACTCAAGAAAAATCAACAGTGTAATGCTGTGAATGAATATGACCAAGATGAACTAGGAGAAAGAGAAATTAACCGTGACACAGATCAGCTTAGCTAAGTTTGAGATAAATGAAAGATGACATTACAGTACTTGCAGATCAACATAGCTGAGTTTAAGATAAATGAGAGCTTAAAATTACTTGCAAAGTAGAAATAGGAATGCAATTAAGCCGGCATATAGATTGAGAATTATGGTGCAAGACAAAATAAATTTGACTTCATTAAGGAAGAGAAATCAAATAATCCTATGACAAAGATGCACAGTATAAAAACGCAGAAGAGGGACACACCCGAAGTCTGGAGTAAGGTCTAGACCAAACTGAATGAACTAAACAGATTTTGAGAGCTGACACAACTAAGGCCATAAGGATTGTTTGGTACACAACATTCCTCTAGATAAATTTGACTGGGGGAAGGACACTGAAGGTGTACATTAATAGACAAGTTGCTTAGAGATTTGGGTGGACACAGGAGGCCTGACAGAATCAAAGTGGAGCTCTCTGTAAATACTATATAATCTGCATGTAACATGTATTTGTCATTGTATAATATATTCTTGCCTCCTATGCATATAACATTGTATACTGATAAGTGGCAACTGTATTCTTGCCTTATATGTACAGTATATTGATAGGTGGCAACTGAACACATCCAAATCCAGCGCCTAGCAGTATGCTGCTTCCCCTCTCCAAGTTCGGTTGCTCACATGCACTGTCCTTGTTTCATGTCTTGTCCCAACCAACATGGGGCAGTAAGGTATTACAGGAAGAAGCTACAAGAAGCAAGTGAAGATACAGGAGACTTACAGTGAACTGGAAGAAGACTGACAAAGGACTCTACACCAACAGCTACCCACTTTCTCTCTGCAACGGACTTTATCTGCTGGTATGTGATAATGAGCTAGTGCCAGTATTTCACTCATTGCACTTAAAATACTGATACTGTACCTTTCTGAATTTGTTTTAAGCCTGTGTGGTGGGTTAAACAGAACATTATTCACGATGGATTCTCCACGTTCTCAAGATGAACATGATGACACCCTACTCACCCAGGATTCACAAGACCCTTTCTACCATCCACAGTCCCCACCCGCTCTCCATCCCCAGACAACAATACCCCAATCACCTTATTTCCTTATTTCCTTTAACTCATACAATATCTGGAGAAATCACGGATCGAGGATCATGCCAGGATCAGATAAGAGGAGGAAAAGAGGGGACAAAAAAAGGAGGAGAGATGAAGAAAACAGGAAGAATTAAGGGTCCAACAACAGAGGAGGATGAAATTCACGGGCAACAGGAAGCAGACCACTACAGCAAGCCCCAGCTTGCCTCCTTCGACGCCTGCAGCTCCTACCTTGCCACCAGAGGGTGCAGCGACCCTGTCAGTACCCCCTCCACAGAAAGCAGTCACCCAGAACCTCCCCCCCTTTGCCCAGATGCAGGTTTTCATATTTTTTGGGAATGGTGATGTTGATGGGATGATTATTCAGTCATGATGGATCTGCCTAAATTACCCAGAAACTGTTAATCCAGATGGGGATGTGATTAATTTTGCTTTTGAGAGAGAAAGGATCCTCAAGCATACCCTAGACGTACCTCCAGACACTGGATTAAGTGTCAATGAAGTCTTTGATGCCCTTTAAGAACACATCAAAAGCCTTCGCAAGGAGAATCTACATTATAGGGAGCTGCTCACCTGCAAACAGATAGGAGGAGATTTTTTTTTTTCACACTTACACAAAGACTCAAGAACATTGCAGAAGAAGTAGTTGTCTGTCCTGGTAGATCTTCAGTTTGTGAACAAACCCAGATGAAGATTATCATTCGTATGGGAGTCAGGGATGAAGAACTGACTGAGAAACTCATACCTCTCAACACCACCACCACTCTACAGGATATTATCAACATGTGTTGCACCTATGAGGCCACCAGGAAGACCACTTTTGCAATTTGTACTTCACCCTTTCAAACTACTAGAAGCAGAAGAAACATGGAATGGGTGCCACCCCTACCACACCATCATAGTGTGTGTCATGCTAGTTGTGCAACCACACGCACAGATCCACAGAGAAGTGTCCTGCAACAGGCAGCAACTGTGCCCATAAGGGGCATTGGGCCAAGGCACACAGGTGCCCACCAGAGAGATCCAGTGCCATCACTGCAACTGACAGGGACATTATGACAAGTGCTCCTGGAAGATGACAAGGGATGCCAAACAGTGTACCACTTCAGGGTGCCACTTCTAGTCCCAAGCCTACACCACCCACTCCAGGCAAGAACCCCAGCTATCGTCGGATGGGAAGACTCTCTTCTATCAAGACACCAACCATCTCTGTTTCCCCCTCATATGGTGACGTCGCATCCAGGAATCGGACGTTGCCAGACACAGATGCCAACATCTGTTATGGGCCCTCAGCATCTTGACCTTCTGCACATTCTTAGGAGTGCACTACAACCCCCACCAGTTTCCGCAACGTTCACCACAGATGGCTGTATAATGACACCTGCTTTAGGATCCAAGAGATCCTGTTCAGCACGGATCCAGGCCCATGAAGATGTCTAAAGCCACTGCTGTCATATAGCCACTGCAAATTGTTGGCCATTATGCTGCCAGAGTTTCCGAGACCTATTCTGATATCAATAGGTGTTCAGAGCTGCCTCTTCGTGCCACCACGTCACCTGCCAAAGCCAGAGACTCTCTTATATGAGAGTTCAAGGACATGCTGATCTCCAAGGAAGAACTGAAGAAAGCCTCACTCAAACCAGTGGAAGGACCCCCAATGCGAATCCATCTTAAAGAAGATGCTGTACCTTTCGCCATCAACGCACCTCACCAGATACCATATGCCTTCCAAAAAAGTATCTAGGCAGAGCTCAAGTTCATGGTAGATCAGGGTATCATTAAGCCTGCCGGTGATGAACGCTCAGACTGGTGTCATCCGCTTGTCATAGTATCTAAAGACAAAGGCATCCAAATCACCGTTGACCTCAAGAACCTCAACAGCCAAGTACAAGGCCCACCCCACCCATCACCCTCACCATCGTCTGGCATCTGCAGTATTCATCCAAAGTCCAAGTTCTTCACCACTGCAGATGCCCTGCACAGGCATTGGTAAATGCAATGCAGAGGAGCATCAAAAGTTTAACCACTTTCATCACACCCTATGGCCAATTCCAGCATTGCAGAAGTCCAATGGGATTTGCGACCACAGGAGACAAGGCTCTGCAAGGTGTCAAGAAATGTGTCAAGGTAGTTGACAACGTCCTGCTGTTTGACGAGAATTTCCCCGGCCATCTACGCCGCATCCATGAGATGCTGACAAAGTGCCTCAAATTTGGCATCACACTTAACAAGGACAAGTTCGTGGTCGCAGCTTCCAGCATTATCTTCCATGGATTTTGGATCTCCAAAGATGGCACTTCAATGGATCCCAACAAAGTAGCAGCAATCAAGGAATTTCCTATACCAATGAATTTGACGGATTTCTTTCATTTATGGGGTTAGCAAACCACCTGGCTGATTTTACACCTAGAGCTCTGCCTCTTAGACTGCTTATGAGCCCCAAGTGTGCATTTGTATGGACTGCTGATTTTCAGAGCATTTTGCCGAATGAAGACTGCTCTGGCTAGCCCACTAGTTCTTACCTCCTTCAATCCAGCCCTCCCAGTTATCCTACAGACTGACATTTCTTGACTTAATGGACTAGGCTATGCATTTCTAAAGGACCACAGTAATGGAAGACTCTGCTTAGTACAGTGTAGCTCTTGTTTCCTCGCAGATGCCGAGACTTGCTACACCACAATCGAGTTGGCCAAGGTCACAGCTAACATCTCCATGTCCAAATGCAAACCGTACCTGATAGGACTCCAACATTTTATGCTGATGATGTACACCATTGCCCACTGGTGCCAATTCTCAACTATTACACTCTGGATGCAGTCGAGAATCCCCCTTTGCAACATCTCTAGGAGAAATTCTCACCATATCTGTTCACAGTCGTGTAATGTGCTGGCAAGCAGCTCAGCATACCCGATGCTCTGTCGCATGCCCTATCAGCCAGCTCACACCACAGGATGAAACCGATTGTGTTGAGCCTGGGCCATACATCAGGACCATCACCACTGCTCATGCAGCAGCCCAAAAGGACAACACCTCACCCTAGGGTGCTGACAGGATCAATTCAAGATATTGTTCTTCAGCGAGGGAGGACATCCGTCTTCGAAACTGCATACTCTCAGGATTTCCTACCAGTCATTACAGCTTACATAATTTGTTGCTCCCTTTCTAGAAACTACAGGACAGCCTCTCGGTCGATGCTGAACTCATACTTTATGGAGCAAAGATTGTAGTTCTTGCTGCCCTTCACTGCCACACACTATCACAACTCCAAACAGAGGAACAGAAGCCACAAAGCAATGTGCATGACAGACTGTTTACTGGCCAGGACTCGACTAGAACATTGCAAGTACTGTCCAAGCATGTGAGCCTTGCCAGGTCTTGCAACCCAGCCTCCAGCAGGAACCTTTTCAAAATGATGGCCACCCTACTAGGCCCTTTGAGTCTGTGTCAGCAGACTTTTCAACGTCGCAGGAAAGTTATTCCTTCTTGTAACTGACAGGCTTTCTGGCTGGCCTGTGTTGTCCCTTGCTACAGCCTCTGCAATGATCAGGATCTTCTGCAGATATTTCGGGGTAGGTTGGTGTCCCACTTCACCTCAGGACCGATGAATTCAGGGATTTCATGGAGTGATAGGGAGTACATCATCTTGTTACTACCCGCTGTCCAATGGCTATGCCAAGGCCACTGTGAAGGCGGTGAAGCATCTTATACCGAGGACAGTGCCCTCCCGCAACATCAACCATGGCCTCCTGGAGTTACGGAACACTCCAAATTTCTCGGGCTGCTCCCCTGCACAAATCTTTTATGGCCACCCACTTCGCTCCTGTGTGCCTGCTCATCCTCAGTCATCCTCGCAGGAATGGCTTGAAAAAGCTGGGGACTGTGAATGACATGCTACTGCCAGAGCCAAACTTGTACAGAGGTCATACCATCAACATGCGCGTCTCCTATCCAGGCTAGAAGTTGGACAGCCAGTCAGAGTCCAGGATCCAAGTTCTCGCTGCTGGGACAAGGTCGGGATTGTAATGAGCCATGGCAAGTCAAGGGACTATGGAGTACATCTCCCCAGCGGACAAGTATACTGGGGGAACTTGGCGCTTCCTGTACCCAGTATCAACCCCTGGCGTTGACCCTCTACCTCACATCCCTGTGGACCTCCACATGGACACAAAAGTGTCCTCTGACAGCCCTCCTACAGCCCCACATAGATCTCCCAGGTTTTCAGATGAAGAACCCACTCGAGATGGGACTGCGAGCGTGAAGGGGGGAGGGAGGTATAGACACTATAATCTGTACGTAAAATGTATTTAAATACATTTGTTCTTGCCTCTCATGCATATAACATTGTATATTGGTAAGTGGTAACTGTATTCTTGCCTTACATGTACAGTATATTGGTAAGTGGACCCTGAACACACCCAGATCCATTGCCTAGCAGTACGCAGCTTCCTCTCTGAGTTTGGTTGCTCACATGCATTGTCCTTGTTGCATTGTAACCTTACCTAATAAAGTAATAAAGAACCTACATTTCAGATGAGCTTGTTTCACATCTAATCCTAACCAACACTGTACGGTATATTCATGACAAAGATGAAAGACAGTTCAAGAATATGACCTTTCCTGAAAGTAATTCTAGAGCAGGGCTATCATAACATTTCTGATAAAGTAAGCATCCATAATAGATTCCAAGATACGAAGGCAAACATCTCTCTTTTTCATTCCCTGAGACAGATAGTGCAAACTCAGATGATCAACGAATAAGGAAGCACATAGCAGCAGCAGGCATAAAATACGGTAGGACTGATAGTACTGAATCTCAGGAGCAAAGCAATGACAACAAAGTCCTATTCCCAAATATCCATTACATTAACATTATTATTAGAAGCTCCATGTAAAAGTACCAGGACAGTAGGATGGGATAGTACTTTCTGCTGAGAAAACTCCAGCGAAGAATGGTGATAAACTTGGGGTGCTGTGACATAGGCACATTTCCTTGCATTTTCAAGATGACAAAATTACTCAGTTTGATAGCAACACTGAAGCTGTGCATGTTTGTAATCTTGCAGCCATACTTTCCTTTTCCAAGGAAGAGTGGAAGAGAAATGCTGTCTAAAGCAAAGCCGTAACAGGAAAAACATGCATATTAAATCAAAACATTCTTAATAAGCTGGTAATGTTATGTAATTTGATAAAAAGTTATCCTTTTGATAAGTCTAGACAAATCAGCCTAGGGAGTTTTCAGTTTAAGAAAAAGGCTAGTTTGATGGCATGAAGGCTTACATTGTAGCCAACTCTAATTAAAATACCATATATAAAATGGATAGTCTTTCCTACAAACCTTAGCAGAAGTATGAACAAGGGAAGAGTCTGGGGTAGTTTTAGGAGGCAGGCTGATGAGCACAAACTGTACATGAGAATCCAAGAAGAAGCAGAAGACTGAGGAATAGGAGTAATAGCTTGACTATGAGTAGCAGCAGGAAGATAGAGCTGGCATTCCTTCACTTGACGCCGTATATGTCTTACTCTCTTTAGCTACAGTAGACAGCATTGTTGAGGCAAGTAGTAGCCTGATAACATTGTGGTATCTCTTCAGGCAACATAGCTGCTGCAAGAGACTCAACAAATTTTCCTTAATTGGAAGAGCAGCAGCAGGAGTAGCAATGAAAGACAGGTTGCTCTGAATGCTAAGGAATAAAAACTGTAATTACTTTAGCAAAGCTACTTATGCGCAGAGCGCATACACACGTTTGCTCCCAATTATGACTGGCTAAAGAAAAAAGGGCTGGCTTACAGCAGCTTAAAGAGGATTCTCCAATCACCTGCCTGCTACCAATTAATCACCTTGTTACCAAGCTTCATTGGCTGTTTTTAGCTGCTACTGAGAGATGCTCCTATTTCCATAGGAATAAATAAAAAATATTTAAGATGAACATGAAAGACTAGTTGCCTGAAAATTTCCAAAAAAAGAGAGGGGTTTGTGCATTCTGCAGACTTTTCTTAAGATAAGGCATAGTCAAACAATCCTTGCTTACTTCAAAAGTAGCCTGATATTGAAGTAAGCAAAAAATATGTAAAGAAGTAAAAGTAAGAACATAATAATAGCTACTTGAGACACTGAGCGCAGAGCATATCAATATTATTAACGCACAATGAATAAATTAAGCTTCAGATAAAGTTGAACACTACTAACTCAAAAAACTTCGAGAGAAGTCACTGCTTTCCTATGGAGTAGACTACAGATTGGGAGAGGAAGATGGCAAAAAACCCACTAGTTGGAGATGAGGTCTGCAACTGGGAAAGTTAATGATTCTCTTAAGACTTATGATTCATTAGTTTGGAAAAGCACAAATGGCAATGAAAGATATGATAAAACAGAAACTGCTGATAATAAGATTACAAAAAACAAAACAAGCTTATGACCAGGAATGAAAGCTTCTTATCAAAATGCTGGAAACATGACATGTGAGATACTCAACTGCCTTTAACCCAAAATCCACTCAGATACATACATGGGGCAGGGATCCAGTCAGCAAACTTATCTAATTCATTTGAATCTACAATGAAAAGTCCTGGATGTCATGAATACCACTTAAGTGGGCTCTGTAAATGATTGATCTGTTGTTTACGGTGTTTTGCCTCTTGTGACAGTGAAGAGATCAGTTTTACATACATACATACAGTAATTATAGTTACAAAAACAAATGCTTTTACTTATTTTCCAACATGCGTCTTCAGCAATATCTTATATAGCTGAAGAGACTGTAAAATGTAAGGAACTGTTCTTATAATTAAAAATATACAGCATCTATATATAACTGTAGAAATTTTAACCAATGGATTTTTGTAGAAAGAAAAAATTTTCTTACAGACATTTATCTAGTTAAATACCTTGGATGCTTTGGGTGACGAAGTGTGTGTTGATGATGAGCCTGTCTCATAGATTTAGGGGAACCGGACGTTGCGGGGGATCCTGGCAAGGGGCATCAAAAACATAAAAAAGTTACTGTTTACATACCTTAAATGTTTAAATATTTACTGACAATACAGTAAATGTAATCTGGAATAAATTCATACCTTGGTGCTAATCAATCCTATATTCTGCATTTTCTTTATTACCTTTATATGTAATGCTATTTGTTGTCATTTCCATTAAAACCTAACAAACTTATTTGTTCCCAAGGAAACAAACCATGGCCTTTTATGTAGAAGTATTCCTCAGTAAAGAGCTGGTAATGGCTGTTGAAACATAGTACAGTACAGTAATATGGTAATTAACTGGTGGTAAGGGGGTGGATGGGGAAATCCCCCCACTCATCTACCACAAGCAACCACTTTTCCTTTGGTTACTGTCCAATAAAGACATCTTGATGTTTCAGCAGAAAAAACTATTTATTGTATGTTATAAATACCTTTTGTTCATGATGGAGAATAAAACCTAAGTAATGTTATTGTGAAGGGCATGAGCATGTGTGTGTGTTGTGGGTGATTTATGTCCCTTTTAATCAATCCCCAACATTACTGCTACTTCTTTAGGGGGTAAGGTTTTCAAGTGTCAAAGAGTGTTAAGAAGTATTTGCCAGTTTCATTGGAAAGGAACAATCCCCCACTGGCACCACTGAACTATTTTAGCTCTTTCTTACCCACCCCTCCTGTACCTCTCCCCACTCCTTCCATGTGTACCCTCTCTCAGTCTGAGTAGATATGTGCAGGAAGGTGCATAACCCCCATGTGCTCTCTTCCAGTGACAGCTTGGCTGCTCATGCATAGCTCTCCCCAGGTGAGACCTCAACCCAAGCATGAGCCTTGTCACTGCCTACTCCGGCTACATTGTCTGCTCCCATTATCTCATCATCGAGTATGTACCTTCGTAATGTATGGCTACCCTCAGGGTCCAACTAACTCATTCTCATCCCACTGCTGCTGCTCCTCCCACTAATGATTTCAACTCCAGTGAGCCTCCTGTAGCAGCCCTCCTTCCTGCAGGAGATACTCCAGTGGCACTGACTAGGGCTGTGACACTTTCATTGACGACTAACCTCCCCTCGGCCAGTTCTCTTGCACCAGAGAAGAGTACAGCACTCGGTAGGGGCAAGGTGAAGAAGCACAGGCACTTTCCTTCAGCCTCCTCCTCCTCCTCATGTCTTCTTCTGTCTCCTCTTCCTCTTGTAGGGAGAAGCCAACACAACCTCACAGGGAGTCCCAATGCAGTCAAAGTGAGCACCAGTCAGCAACAGTGTTTGTTCACCTCCAAATGTTGTGTCCACTGTAAAAGGGTTGATGCAAGGTTTCCTTGGTGTATTTGGTACCCTGAATCTGCCCATACTTCTTTGACTAGAGGATTGCTTGTGATTCATTCACCCATTTCACCTGAAGTGCGCATGGTCAAGTCAGTGCTACCCTCTCACCTGATGAAAGCACAGTCTCTGGACCATGCGTGACAGTCTTCACTGTAAGTTACTCAAGGTTATTGGGATGATCTGTGAGGGTAAGATCATGCTGCTCCCTGGTCTGCTCTTGGTTAGTCATGGGCCCTGTGACAGTGCTCATGCCCACTCTCCTGTGGTTTCACTTAGCTCGCGATGCTTTGAACTAGGTGAATGGTCTGATCTCTGGGTCAGAAAGTTCCTTGCTGTCCAGTGGACAGGGCAAGTTTCCTCTGTTGATGTGCTAGAGGAATTTGTGTGCTCCACTACAGTTGGACCCTTCAGCCTGTGGACTGGTGGATAACCTGTCCATTGCTCCCTTGCTCACTAATGCAACCAAGATTTTTCCGTTGAGATTTTGATTTACCAGTCAGCTGAGACAATCTTCCATTCAAGGAGTTTCCTTAAATAAAAGACAATGGTTTGTATTTCCTTAGGAAGAGAATTTTTTTTAGGTAACTTGTATTTTTCTTAGATATACAAACCAGAGCTTTTTATCATATACAGTATTCCAAACTCATACACCCAACTTAGTCGCTGATGCTGAAGGAAAAAGTGGTCAGTGACAAGAGGCGAGTGGAGGATAACTCTACTCACTCCCTTACCACTACTTGACCACCTTGTTGCCCAGTTTCAACAACATTTCCTTGCTCACACTGAGAAATACTCCAACAAAATAGGTTCTGGACTGTATACCTAGGAAAATACAAATTACTTTATTAGTTATTATGTGAAACCATACTGTAAAGGATGTACAGAACTCAAAAATTGGTTTAAAAATACTACAGTAACTTAATATTGCATAGTATACGAATCAATGCAATTGTAGTTGGAAATAAGACCAACATCAGGATGATGAAATAGAAAGCTTGCAGGATAATTATCTAGGAATACAGCTGCCCACAAGAAGTGTATAAGCATTAAACCAAAGGACCATGCCAATTGCTACCTTGTGCAATCCTTCCCTAAGACCACTGGAGTGGTTGGACTGACATCTTTGTTGATGTGCAGGCAAAGACTGTATTCTGAATGCACTTCTGCCTTGGAGAAAGCAACCTACAGCTGGCCTAAGAGCTAAGCACAGCACCCTGATCTGAGGGCAAGACAGGGAACCACCCTCATGCTGCGAAGAGCGAGCAGAACCAGCCAGGCTGACCCCACCTAACCATGGTGAGCAGGGATTAACACTGTCCCATGTTAACTTTTGCTTGGCTGTGTTGGTGTCAATGGTGTGGGGCAGTGAGAACACTGGTGTAGCACCAGATGGGTGAAAAAAGCTGTGTAGCACTGAGCAGTGACCTGGCTGGGGAAGCAAGGGCCTTGCCACTCCATGCCTGTTGAGTAGACAGGGTAGTGCTACCCATCACACCACAACCTTTCCTTGGACTGGAGATTAATTGTGGGAATGTTCTGGGACCTGGCACAATAACCCCAGAGTTTTGTAATGGGACCTGGACCCAGGAGTGTGCACTCTACCCTCTGACTCCAAGAAGAAACTGGCACAGGTAGTCAGATCGTCTCTTTTCTCTCAAGAAGAGAGAGAGGGTGGTCTTGTACAACCAAAATTCAACTCGGGAAATGGCACAGGCAACAACTCAGACTGGGGTGACATGTCATGGTAGGACTCATAGCATCATCCCCTTTGCCCATGAACACAATTCCCCCATAAGGCTACAGGAATTGCCTTTCTTAACGAAGGAAAGATGGCCACATGAAAACTTCTTGGCCTCCCAGTCTGGAGAGGTGGAAAAGCAGGCTGGGAAAGACAAGGAAGATGATGATGAGGAAGATGAGGATGACAAAGAAGCTCTTGTATGCCTCTTATGGTTCTCTTGCAATCACGGACAGGGTGGAAAACCCTGACAGGCGTAGAACAATGGTTGGAGAAGCAGTGAAGGGTGTCATAACAGTGCTTTCTGTGCCTATTTCCATGAGGAAAGAATATACTGTGGCTATCAGATCTGGGTAAACCACAGCCAGGTTTGAGGGCATAGCTTTCATTAGATGCCTGGCAAAAGTACGTATAATGGAAAGGCCAGTCTATCTGGGATGCCAAACTTAGGCCACAAGTTTGGCAACAACTCCTTTATTCTCACTGTTTGTGTTGAGGCAGCAGGTGCTGGGGAATAAGAATCAGAATTTAAGATTGCAGTGAGCTAACCTCCCCAAAGCATGTTGAATACTGCTTGATCCTTTTGAATGCTGTCTCTCCTCCTCTCGGGGGAAGGGGGACAGGCAGAAACTACCACCAGTGGAGGGATAGAGGCTGGAGCTGTCACTTGGAAAAGAGGAGATACCAGAGGCATATTGCCACTGGCCATAAACCACCTAGCTTTCATCCTTCTTGAACCTTATCTCCACCACTGGGAAGAAGACCAAGAGGCACACTTTGCATGAGCCAAGAAGCACCAAACATTCTTGGCCTTTGTGTGCCAAACACAGAGTAAGAGGCAGTGGCAGATACTGCCACAAACCTCACATACAAACTGTCACATACTGTTCAAGATAATTATTTAGATGAATCAACAAAACCAAGGTGTTTCAAATTTTGAATTACTATTATAATTAGTAGTTTAACTAAACCATATTTCTTAACTCAGATGGAGGATTTGTCTTTAATGAGAGGCAAAAACTGGAGCAAGGTTAAGTTAAAATGACATTCAAATAGAAAGAGACTGATGTGGACATAAAATAAAAGACGCCACAATGCAGTTGGAGCCAAAGGAATACTGTGCAGAACCTTTAGTACCATCTAAAGTGTAACATGCAAAAGACAATGCAAGCAATATCCCATAATGGGTAGATCAAATGAAAAACTCCAGTCATGCATATCTGTGAATGAGAATTTAAACACATGCATATCTGTGAATCAGAATTTAAACAAACATAATACACTTGATGGTAAAACTCAGGATGTAGATATTTTATGGGATTACTGATTTGCACAAAATGCTAGGCTGACATTGATGGAAAACATCTACCGTCTACCACAATACTTTTATTTGGAACCTGATTAAAAATGTTATAAAGCAGTTGATTGTGACCTGGTAGTTAACTGTCAACCTGAGTAATGTCATATTTGACTAGACTTGCAAAAACAGTCCTGAGATCATATATTAATCTACCAATGTTAAGGATGAAAAAGGTACAGGGAGAAAATTGAATTACTACATAAAAAAATTTCAGGTGTATAAAGATACAATACAAGCAAAATTGTGTGGCCTGCTACCTAGAAAGGCCCTTATTATGTGTAATCATTTACCCCCACAATTATAAAGATTAAATCTCAAAGATGGACTTAGTTGTTAGAAGCAGACTGGTTTTAAGTTATCCAATATTCAAACTTTTCTAAACTACTAAACATTTCACACTATACTTCTGGAATACATCTGGAAAACTAAAGACTGCTTGTAATTAGCAATTGAGCTAAAATTAAAACAGACTACGTTATAGACTATAACATGCTATTATATTTTTATAGAAAGAAAAAATTAGAGACATTCTATAGAATTAATAAGTGCTGCTAGTATTTACTAGTAATATCCACAAATACAAGAGGAACTACTAGTAATGAAATAAGTTTCTGCAATGACTGTTACTGCATATGTAATGCAGTAACAATGTACTGTAATTACATATGGCAAAATTACAAGTCTTCTATTAATCTTAATTACAATATAATAATAGTAAGCAAAGCATGCAATAAATAAAAAAAAAAAAAAACAGGCCAAATGCAAGAGGAAAATGGGAGTGACAAACCTACTGGTCCTGATGTGTCGTGGACGCCTATGATGTGGAGCAGGTTGACGTACGTCACTTGCGCCATCTATTGAAGTACCGTAGTCTTCTGTTTCTGACCCTTCATAAGGAAACCCTCGAGGGGCCCTTGACTCCCTTTCAGTCTGATGCAGTACCAGAGGTGTTAAAAGATCTGGTTAGTGCACTATAAAAAAGGGTAAAATTCTAGATTAAGTGCACAAAAGCATTACAGGTGTGCAGAATTATGAAATGTCCTTAAGTACTCTATAAAACTAAATAAAAAATTTTACTGGAGTACAAGTGATGCAGGCTTAAAAAATTTAACTCTTTTTGAGAAATGTATTACAAAAATATTACTTACAAAGTGTATTGCTTTTGAAATTTGTATCTCAAATATCTCAATATAAAAATAACTAAAAATATTGCAGCTTTTGAAAGGCTGTATCTCAAATTATATAGCAATAAATGCAAAAACAAATAAAAATATAACAGATTTTCATAATGTTGTTATTGTTATAGTAGCTAAAACCAGAACTTGTAGTGATGCAGAATGTACATATACAGTAAATTTTACTTTTGTTTTCAATAAGAAAAAAAATGTCATAAAAACATTTTCAAAAAAAAAAAAAATTAAATAAAGGTGGAATAGTTTAAAATAAACCTAACATGAAGCAAACTACTGTACTATAAAATTTAAGAGTAAGAAATTATATAATTTATGTCAAGAAAATATTCCTTGTAAGAAGCAATATTTTATACAAGATGAAAATTAATTGTAAATTAGTTTTACTGCTGATTTGGTTTCAATCAACATCATGGAAACTGAATCATTAACTAATGTATAAAAACATTTTCAAGAGGATTAGGTGGAATAAATTAAATCTCTGCTCCCAGCTGGAATGTTGAGTAATGGAACCAGCTCCTCTTCACTGAATCAAACTGGATAAATATCAATTTGATTTATTTTATAAGAATGTTCTTGAAGAATCTTTCAGTCTGATGGATAACTTTAAAAAAACAATTGCCTCCATTTTAAAGGAATAACCATGTGTAAGACAGCAATATTTTATACAAGATATGAGAAACATTTTGTCATGCACTTAAAAATTTAGCAACTTACTAGATTTGGTGAATCAACATCATGGAGGGAGGGAGCTTGGTAGACTAAAGCTGTAAAGGCCTTTTGTCCTCTTTGATGATTAGGTGGAGAAGGTGGGGCAGGGGGAGGAGGACTCCCTCGTCCCAGCTGGAATGTGGCAGTGGCATATGGATACAGCTCCTCTTCACTGTAATCTGTATGGATAAATGATCATCAGTTTGATTTATTTCATAAGAATGTTATTGTGAGAAATACTACACTGTCTGATGGATAGACTTAGTGATGTTTCATGCTCCATTTTAAAGGAATAGGAAACACAAAGTTGTAGTGTAAACAAAAATTAATTATAGCTATATGTACAAGTATCCCTTAATAGAGAATCATCAAAGATGTAAAGTTTGCCTCCTGCACCCAATGTAATATCCCCACGTCATCCCAAGTTAGACAAAATGTAACAGTATGGAAGAACAAATAAATTTTGTTTTGTTTAGACCATAAACCCACCATTTACATTCATAGTTAAAGAATGTCACAGATGCTGGAACCCTCAGTGTAATGAACAGAAGTGTTTTAGTAATACTACAAAAATGGCAGGTCAAAAGATAAAAAGTAACCCTTTAATTTTCTATATAAAATTTAGTAAAGCAGTAACATGTTAATTTTTAGTATTAAGAATTATTGTTACACTATAATTTTAAGCTGGTATTTGGACAAGGCCATATGAATATAAAGGCACAACACTGAACTCTATGTTCACAAAGAATTAGCTCATGTATTTCTAACAAAAAAGGATAATGATCTTTGAAAAGAAACATTTAAATTGGTCAAATCCCAAAGAGAAAGTAGCTATAAAGGTGATATTAAAATAAAACCCATGTAATTGGAAGAAACAGTAAATAAGTGAATTCAGTGTCATGAAAGAGAAGGAATATTATACCATAAGTAAAGAACTACAAAATCCATTTGAATTACAGAAGTGCAGTGTGGCAGCAAATGTTTTTGTGAAGTGAGTGCTCAGGAACAGGGAACCTGGCTCCTCAGGTCCACAGCAGGTAACAGACAAGGAGAATTCCCACCTGTCTTTCCATTACTGGGATTACCCAAAAATTAAGGTTATGCAGCACTGATGACAGATAATTGTCATTCTGCAGGCAAACTGTCATTTCCATTACTGCAGGATTACCCAAAAATTAAGGTTATCTTCTTTACTTATTTACAGAAACTGATAGTTCCAGGAGGGCAATTAAGAGGTTGAAGAATGGAAAGATTACAGGATTTGTCATTACCAGTGAGATACTGTGACTGACTGGGGTTTGTAAGGTATAGGGATAAATTTCAGATGACAGGGGCACAACATCACTCTGTGTATCGGAGGTATAAGACAGAATTCTGAGTGAGAAACAAAGATAGGCAACAGAATGGTTGGCGGGGGTGGATCTGTCTGGGTTTAGACAAGAAAGGGGGTGTGGATCAAGTGTTTATTATGAATTAAAGTGAGAAGTTTGAGAGTAAAGGGAAAATGTAGGTGGCATAAATGGACCTAGAAAATGTTCATAATAGCATTAATGAAAAACAAAATCTTTACTGTTACTTTAAATGGAGGAATGTCATCAGGGGATCTAAAGAGGATGAAGCTTGGAATTAATGGGTTGAATAAGACTGAGAAAAAAACATACTACTTTATACAAAAATATCCCATAACAATGGAAACAAATGTACAGTACTGAGATTAAACACAAATGTGAGTGTAAAAATGTAATTGAATGCACAAAGAGACTAAAAGCTTTTAGCAAATATTACAAGTGTGGTTTATAATGACATTTTTGATGGTGATGAAATATCAAATTCAACAAGCAGTAAGTGGATGAACAGATACTCTATTCTAGGTGCCCTTTACTAAATCAAGAATGTCCTGTATTCTGGTATCCCTTTTCCAGATCATCATTATTGTTTCATATGCAATGAAAGGAAGTGATTTTTTTTCTGGATCAAACAGTAAGGATACAGAATTATGGGGTGGTAATGAACATCATTAAGTGCAGATGGGTACTAACAAAGAGAGGCTTCAAAGAAGTACAAAATAAGGGAGAGAGGGGAGAATAGATGTACAGGCAATTTATTTAACTGAAAGTGAATGCTCCCCTGCAAGACAAACTCTTATGTAACAGAACACTATAGTTAACTCCTTACGCTTTCCCAAACCAGCCACTTATTGGGTAAATCTAACAATGAAACCCAACCTAATGTTTAAACAAAAAAAAAAAAAAAAAAAAAAAAAATAAAAAAAAATACAAAATTTTCAGCACCCAAACAAATAATAATTTTCTGAAAGCAGAATGAATAATTTGAAATATGTGATTTCTTTCTGATCTTGAAGAAATTTGCACATTTAAAGAGTTGACAAATCAGTGGGGTTAGGTTTCATAATCATCAAATGCAAAACTTGGAAATAAAATAAAATAAGGATATAAATAAGACTGTTTTTAGAGTAACAGAACTAAATTAAAGGCTAACTGTTCAGAAATGTCTGTAAGATCAGAGGTAGTTGATGAAAAAGAGGAATTTACAACCAAATGTGTGCAGAATAGCTAGAACTGGTATGGGGGATTGAGTCAGCAAAAATGCATGTAGAAGAGTTGGCTGTGTTAGGTTCATGAAGCAGTGAAAAGGAACAACTAAACAAAGGTGAGCACATCCCAAATACTAATGATGACGGCAGCAGCAACACTACACTGTCAGCAACATAAGATAAAAATAAGAAAAATGACAGACAAGAGTTAAAAATGAAGGTGTATTCTTAACAACTTGTGTCAGCACATGAAGAACATCACTACTGGTGAATAGGGATAAGAGGAGCTATAATGATTAGAACAATAACCAGGATAAGCTCACTGCATGGCGAAAATTGAGGCGGTACATAAATTAAAGAAAGCTGGTGATGTGATCAGAGTTAAAGTCATAAAAAATAAACATTATTTGCACAAAAGTCACACAGCATATTACACAGTACATGCAAGTACTGTACCGGATAAATGAGGAGTGCCTCTTTTTTTTTTTTTTTATCAATTACATGCCATTTTTAAAATTAACCATTCTTCATTCATGAAAGGGTTTTTCACTGCAATTATACTTTAATACCTTATATAATTACACACTACATTCATAACCTGTATATATAAATCATCAGAGGATATGGAGTAGCAAGTGGGAGATTATATGTCCACACAGTGATACTTTTTACGCTTCCTCAGCGTAAATAACCAGTACAAGAAATAAAAAGTAGTCAAGACAGAAGTATCTAACAAACAGGAATTTAGTACTGCACCTGTATTATCCCTTAGTTCTGGTGTAGGCTGAGGAGGCGCAGGGGGTGGCCTCCGAACAGTTGTGTAAACAGATTCATCTCTTGCTTGCATTGCTGTCTTTTCATCTGACCCTTTAGTGGTCACTGAATCTGGCATTTCCTTCTGTGGTGCACTGCTTGAAGGCCCTGCAAATGGCAAAATGTACATATCAATGCAGTCATATTTCTTCACATTTAAGTTCAAACAGTTTTATTAGGTGTGTCTATTTCAAAGCATTTTTTGAGCTACTCCTTTGTCTTACATAGTTTTTCTGTTCAGTTTATTAGTTTTTTCCGTATATTTTTTTCATCTATGTCATCACCAGTTAGGCTTTTAGGTTTAGCTACTAGTTGCTTTCATAAATTATTTCATTTATGCATCATCTCCAGTTTGGCAGCTATTTCATTTATGCATCATCTCCAGTTTGGCTTAGCTGCCAACTCTACTGACATTTGTTTGTTAAGTGATTTTGTTTTGTTTTGTTTTCATTACAACCCAAAATACTTAGATGGTAGGTAGGTTCTGTTTACCTACCTCCCTATGATACTACCTGATAGGATCTTTTTTACACATCCCACCTGTACTTTCACTGTAACTTCCTCAGTGTATCTAGTCTTAAGCTTTTATTATTAAATTTTCATTTGTGATCCAGACAAGAAATAGTCTAAAACAATAATGAAGTGGATGACTTTAGCCAGAGAGGAAATAGTTTCTCTTTTTTGGGGAAGTTATTACATAGAAAAAATAACAAAACAGAGGAAATGGGAAAACATTTGAAAGACACAAGTACAGTACTACAATATTTACCATTTATAACCTGGGGAGGATAATTTCCCACATACAACTGTCAATGTAACAGTAAAGGAAGTGTCTAATTACAAGAATATTTTAGTGCCTGGTAATATTCTGTATGTATATTGGGTATCAAAAAGACCATATGGTCAGTGCTATACAATTATTAAACTATCATTAACCTTTCACTTAAGTTTATATTATTTTTGTTTTTAAATGATTAGAGGGCGATTTTGCCTTTTCAATGGCAAAATGATCAGGTGATTTTGTCTTTTACGCAGCGTCCAATTAAGTTCTGTTCATATAAGGAAGAGCAATGTTTATAGAGAACAACTTATTATAACAAGAGTGATTACCCCATTCTTTGCTAGTCTCTCTTCTCACTTATTCCTGTATTTCTCCATCTCACCTGATTTAAAATCTATTTTTTCCTTTATATTTGCTCATCACAAAACAATTAGGCAGTCCTGTCCTTTGGTTGCATCGGTCTCAACTTACGTCGTTCCGAGCGTACAGTGCTTTCCAAATACTGTATATTCATAAAAAAATTTGTTCCGGGTTACAGTGCATGTTCCGAGGTTTCAGTCAGTATTATGGCGTGATGTAAGTGATGGAAGAATATTTGTACATTTTTGGAGGAAATTCTACAAGATCATGGATGCACACCTCACCAGAAGCAAGGTAAATCAATTGGGGCAACCAAAGGATTAAAGGTAAGGCTTTCGTCACCTTATTTCTCATTTTTAGCAATTTTTTAAAACGGTGCTCCAGCTTGGGTTGTTTTCCGTCTTACAAGGCACTTCAGGAATGGAACCCACGATGTAACCTGGAGATTGCCTGTACCCCATAATCATAAGGTCCACACCACTGTATGGAGCCCATTAAAGATGTCCTCTTACTACTACGTACTTCACAATACTGTAGTGACTTCAGTAAAGTTATTATGTAATCACTTTTTGTCTTATAAGGCAACGAGGTGGAACCATGCTGCTTTATGGACAAAGTACCTGTACTTTATTGTGTACCTATTATTTTATTTTAAGTTCATATATGTTGATAATTTATCACAGTGTGGAATGCATGTGCTATTCTAGACAGTCATTATATACAATAACATATACAAACATTATTTAATGATTGTTCATCAATGAAAAATAAAAATATCTAGCAGAAATGTGTAATAACACTTATTAATATATGCAAAATAGTTAAATAGTAATACTGAAAGTGAAAAGAAAATACTAATACTAACAATGAAGTGTGAATGTTTTTAATGGGTATTTAACCTGGCATTACCTGACACATTTACTGATACCATGCTGATGTCTGCATTTAAAGTAGAATGAATTCTGGGTTTGGATACAACCATGATGTCTTCTTACAGGGACATCAAGTACCTCTTCAAAATGATTTTGGGGCTAAGGGCTCTCCAGTGACCCTCATGTGGCCCTGTCTCAGTAGTCTCCCTTGGCATATGATAGATTTTAAGCACAACAATTTTGTTATAAAAGACCAAACAAGAGGAATAAGTACTTATAGCACACCAGAACTCAACAGACTGTAAAATAAAAAGTAAACCTTGTTGGCAGGCAAAAAGAGATTTATAGTAGTCGAGGTTCATAGAGTGCCTTCTGCAATAACATTGACAAAGCTGATGGTGCTTTAGAAACATCAACCAACTCTACTCTGTTACACCTGTCTAGAGGTAAATCAAAAGTGCAGGGGGTGAGAGGGGGACTAAGTGCACTGAGTGAGTGTACAAAATGATAGAACTGGTAGTGAAGAGGATGTGCACCCAACAAGATAAATGTCCTTGTGTTGTTGAAGTCAGTGAGACAAGTGTGCACTCACTGAATGACTGTGAGCAAAATGGTAGACATTACATCAAACAGCCATAAGAACAGAGTGAATAATGGTCACATTAAAGACATGTCTATCATTCCATTTCAAGTTGATGAGAGATCTGAAATGGTCACTGCAAACAACAGTTTACTCATGTGCCTGATATACCTGCTGCATCTGGAAACAAAGATCTCCCGAGGGGTCCGAGGATGAAATCTAGGTTTTTAGTCCTGGGAGAGCTCAATGACATGTGTGAAGTCCAAGAAGAAAACATTCTCCAGTAAGTTCCTATGGATAGAAGGAAATATCATTAAGGCAGTGGAGGGCAGACAACATCTCAGGACAAAACCAGAAATCCAAGGCAGTACTAAGCTGCTGACTTCAGGGTGAAGGCTGCATGGACATCTAAGACCCAGTACATGTTCTAAGTTGAGGGTACACTCCAGGATGTCATCATGAACAATTTAGTTCAACACATGTAGTGGGCAAACAGGACCAAAGTGATTGAAAATTTACCTATAAGGAGATAAGACAGAAGAAATACAAGTCACACTGCCACTGAATCAAATGATTGTGTGGCAACTAGGAAAGACTCCTTGACCATGCTACATAGAGAAAAGAAAGGGGAAGATTTGAAGATTCTGTGTTGATGTGCCCCATGCAGAGGATACAGTATATAGTAATTAATGCTAATACACCCTTCAAAATAGTTGACTGGTATACAGCTATGTCTGCATTTAACTAGCTGCAAAGTGTTTAGGTAAAAAGACAAGAGTAAATGATCACTTGATCTACTTTCTCTCTTTTTACATGGAGAACCTGACACACACACTGTACGTACACACAAACTTCCAATTTTTTAAGAATTTTTCTGAACACCTAGGTGAGTGCCTTTTATTGCCTAGTGTGTTGCTTTTGATAAAAACAATGATCATTTTATAGGAGCATTATATTTACACATTAATTGGTGTGTAGATGGTTATTTATACAAGACAAAAACAAATCTTAACAGTCATCTCGAGAACAAGATGGACATGCCAGAGAAACAAGAATACTGGACATAAAGGTGGAAGGTTGGAATGGATAGTTGCATTTGTATGTGGACTAGGTATCGCTGAAAGCAGTAAGTAACAGTAACTGCTTTATAAAGGAACACATATGCAATAATAACATCTTTAGATTTGTGGGAAGCCACAAACATATAAAATTCTGTGATACATCATCATCAAGAGCAATGGCATCAGTAATATTCTAAACTGAGGGCTTTAAAAAGCCTTGCAGTGGAAAAGCAAAATTTGTTGAGTTCTTACCTTAACAGTAAATAGCAAAGAGCTAAGGAGGAACATGACTGGCCTTCGATGATGATTTTTAAAAAATTTATTGGTAAAAACACCATTTCCAAATATCACTCAGATAAATAAAGAAATGAACAAGAAAATGAAGGTAAATGATAGAAATCCAGCGACTACACCTTGCTATGGAGGGGAAAATTTTAAAATCGGTACAAGCAACATGTATTTTAGGGAGACACATGCCAGTTCATTTAGCATTTATTACTTAAGTTTCATAGAAATCAAAGGTTATTTTAATTTTATAATTTAACCCTGTATGTTTGCTCATTCTCAATATTTTTTGCATTTAACTGTTGACAGAACAGATGCAGCCTCTGTTACCACTTTATTTAAACTGGCTAAAAATGTCTCTCTTCTTTAGCTTTCGGGAAACAGAACAGCATCATTGTAATTAGGACTGATAGGAGTTTTTAATTAAATCTGTTACTGCAATTCTGAGAACATCAGCAAAATATTAACATGTGCAGTATTTTTTTTTTTATCTAAATACAATTCAAGTCTTAATTTGTGATTCAGCTAGAGATATATATCTGGCAATATGATTTTCAATAGAATAATGTAATGAATATGAAAGTATTTAAAATTTACCACGGGAATGTATAATATACACATAAATATTCAATAATAAAGCAATAATAAAAATAAATTTGGATAAAGGAATATAATATTGCTTTAGAATTTACAAAGTTAACTGCGGTACTTACGTTTCCTAAGACAAACACAAACAGTAGTTATAGTAAGTAAGAGTGCCATAGCAGATACTGCAGCAGGTACCAAGACCCTTGGATCACGCCACACTGGTGATGTTGATGTAGCACTACCCCAGACTCCTTCATTTACAGTAATACTAGAGCCTGTACCAAAGAGAATTCAGTATTAAAATTCAAGTTGCTGTACAGTATTAAGGTGTAAGCTTTCCTTTACTTCTACAAAGTGTATGTCAACTTTTTCTTTTATCTAATGTCAAGCTCTGCTTCTCAATGCAATGTTAGGAAAAAAATCTTACCTGTTCCACTCCTCCCTGGAGTAGTGACTAAATACTGAAATGGTGTACTGCCTGCGGAATTATGAGCAGTGACTCTCAGCTGATACTGGCCTCGAGCTTCCAGGCCTGTTACGGCAAAGGTTCGACTCGGTGGTATCTCACTCCCAACTGAACAGGAATAAAATAAATTATTCATACAGAATATAAGCATGCGTCTAGAATTCTGTTACAGTATCTGGAATCAACATGTTCAGAGTTCATGCAAGCTAAGATTGAGACATGAATGCCACTACATAATCCTTATTGTAATTATCTATAATACAGAACCAAAAATCTTGAATGAACTAACAGTAAGCACTACAATCTACAAGCATCATGGCATGAATATCCTGAAGGCACAAACATCTTCCATATTCATTATATCTCTAATATCAATAGTACTGCACATACCCTTGCAATATACTTGAAAAAATTATTTCTTATTACAGAGTATCAGTATCAATTATTCATGATTTTCTTTATGTAATCTGATAAAAGGTCCAACCTTTATGATCTGTACAAATGAGAGAGAGAGAGAGAGAGAGAGAGAGAGAGAGAGAGAGAGAGAGAGAGAGAGAGAGAGAGAGAGAGAGAGAGAGAGAGAGAGAGAGAGAGAGTATACAATTTTACTATGCACCTCTACAATGATGATGTTTATTTCCCTGTCTGGGTATCAAATCCCTTTAATCATTCTAGCATCTTTTTCATGCTTCAGTTTCTCTAAATGGCTTGAAGCTACAGTTATTTTTAAGCAATGTTACTTTCAAAAAGAACCAATGACGAGAGGAAACTTGACAAAGTACTGTATAGACTGTGTAAACATAAGGCAGGTAAAAGAACTGCCAGTCCCTTACGAAAAATTTAATGTTACTGTACCTGTGGTCCAGTGCTGAGTACCATCCTTCCGATACTGCACAGCAAAGTGAGTAATAGGGCAACCCCCATCACCCCACTGTGCTAAATACAAAGTTGCCTGAGAACTATTTGTCGTAACAAACTGGAACTGGGGTGGAGGCTCTGGAGCACGACCTTTGGTTCTTGCTCCAACAGTTGTGGATGCTGAGCTAGTACCTGTTAAAATTGATAAGGTTTTAAAAATTTGAAAGGTTCAATAACCTTCCATGTGATTACCAATCTTCACAGTTTAAAAACTTATGATTTATAATATGAAGAATTTAAATTGCTCACCAATGTAATTTCTTGCTGTTAGATAGAAATGATGGAGTGTTCCACATTTTAACCCAGTAGCAGTGTAAGCTCTCTGAAGGCCCTCTACTTCTGCTGTTAGCCACTCTCCTCCTACTGATCTGTTGAAGAAAACACTAATTTATTAATAAGGTGTTTTACCACAATTTTGGGATGAAAAAGAAAACCTATTGCTTAAAAACACCTTAAAAAGAAAAGAAAACAATACAGTAAGTAATAATAAACCCCAAGTCATGTACAAACAATGATAAAAAATATCTGATGGCAAGAAAATTCTCAAAACATATGTACAGTAATACATTTATATTCCTAAAAAATAAAAAGTTCTTTGAAAATCAATCTGTTTCCTTGAATATACATTACATGTACATAACACTCTTTCAATGCAACGTGTAGATCAAATATCTCCAGCAGAACTTTTACATACTGTTGGTCAATATACACACACACACCACATTTTTTGGACAACATAATACTCTGTACCAAGCAATTAAATATATGTGGAAGCTGTAGTAATTTTAAAGTGAAAATCAACACAGTATCTTGCAAAACATTTGCATAAAAAACTACTTTTTTTCATCACTTTCAGTGTAAGGGTTTTATGGGAACAACGCAACTAATCTGTTGCATATCAACAGTCCTGTCAATTTTGACAAAGGTACAGCAAGGCCCATCAAGATGCAATTTGATAGTGTATGGTAGTGTACATAATGGCATAAAAAAGATCTGACATTTACACTTTAACTGTTGTTCATACATCTAGTTTCTAAAATTTTCCACTAAAATTGACCCATGACCTTTAAAATTTTATAGAAATCAATGTTACAGAGATCAAACAATTAGCTTGTCATGGAGAATATACTAGTAGAGTTTTGTTTACATTGGAAAAACTTAACAACAGCAACAACAACAACAACAATAGTAATAATAATAATAATAATAATAATAATAATAATAATAATAATAATAATAATAATAATAATAATAATAATAAGAAACTTCACTAGTTTGTGTTGTTTACTAATAATACTATACTGTATATTGATTGTATAACTATACAGTATTTAATTTCATCTGTTTCTTAGTCACATGAGGTTATAGAAGTACCCTGCTGTAGTAATATCAAATGCTTTTGCAAATTTGTTTCTGCTGGAGATTAAGCTGGCCTTTTGCCAGCACAGACTCTTGCTTCTGGAACAGCCTGGAGCTTCTGTAAGTTCCTACCTGTAATGAAGTGTTGCTCCCTGAAGTGGTGCACCACCTGTATCTTCTACACTCCACTGCACCCTGATTGATGAAGCTGTAGTCTCAGTGACATGCAGTGATGGTGCTGAAGGTGGCACTGTTGAACATTGAAATACAAAGAGGTTAGAATAATATCTAACAAACTGAGAGAGAGAGAGAGAGAGAGAGAGAGAGAGAGAGAGAGAGAGAGAGAGAGAGAGAGAGAGAGAGATAGAGAGAGATATAGATATAGAGAGAGAGATATATTTCATATAAAAAGTAATCACATAACAAAAGCTCACAGAGCAATTACACATCATTGGGAAAGCTAATTAAGATAATTAAAGTTACCACCAATTCATCAAAATAAAATTTACAAACCTAATACTGTAAGATTATATGCAACTTTATCAGAGCCATGATGGTTGGTTGCAGTGCACATATAAACGCCACTGTCACGCCTCTGAATGTCAGCAAGAGTAAGGGTACCATCTGGCTGCACTGTAAATCTGAAATGTTAAATACAGTGCAGTGAATGCTTATCCTCAAAGAATACAAATACAAAACTATCACACTTATTTTTATTTTAAGATATTTACAAAGCCCTCTGCGTGGCAGCAGGAATACTTTCATGCAATCAAGCTGAACTGTAAAAAGACCTCTCTTTAAGAATTGCCGGAGTACTGTGCAAAATTAAATGCAATACAGTATTAGTCTAGATTTCTAATGAAATTTCTATGCTAATTTTTGTTAATTTTAGTAATGCACGTAACTTATTCATAATAATCTCCGACAACATACTGTATGTAAATCTTATTTTCATTGTACAACAGAAATTTTATAAAATACATATAATATAAGATGCCACACATTTTTTTGATTTTTGTAAGATAAAAGAAAATGGAAAAATCAAATGATGAAAAAAATCAATATATCATTTGACAGACATCAGACAATGACACAAATGATTAACATAAAACTAGTACCAAAACTGAATAGTCTTACCTGTTGTGTGACTGTGGAATGTGTTTACCTTCGTGCGTCCAGGTAAGTGTTGGCTCTGGTACACCTACAGCCCCACAAGGCAAACTCACATCTTCTTTCCAAGCAGCAGTTAAATTTCCTCCAACAGCCCAAATGCCAGCACCAACTGTAAGAAAATTTCGATATTAATATATATAGTATGAAATACGTACAATTTTACATAAAAAAAACACAAGACACACACTGTATCAAAAGAGTAAAATAAATTACAAGTAGCATAAAATCTTTTGACTTGACTATAACAATATGGCATGCATTGTAATCTCAATACATGAGGTTATAAACAGCTTTCACCAACAGATCCATCGTAAGTTCCAATTATTTTATTGAAAAACATTACTTAGATATTTTATTCAACCTGAACAGAATGCTGAGGCAAATTAATATCCTTAATCTGGGTTTCAGCATAACGAGGGGTAAAATCTGATCAGGCCTCCAAGAAAAATCCAGTCTCATCTGAAATTTAATGCCAATTTCTAGACTAAAACCTATATAAAATTAACTGAACTTTCGCGATGATAAGATAACTTGCTAAAAAGAAAATACAGTGTATAGTAAATATGCAGTACAGATATTTATGAATCAACAGTAGAAGGTATTTGTTAAGACAAGGTATAGATAGGAATTATGAAAATACTAAACCGAAGGCGGTACTGTGTTATGACAGATATAGTTTGGGATAAGAATGGACTTCCATGCAGGAGATAACGTACATTAGTAACACTCCCACACGCAGGTGTGAAACAAGCACTCTTGGAATCAACTTTCTATACCAGGTCACCTATAGCCATAGCAAATGTATAAAAAGTAGACGGCATGTCTCTTAACTTTCTCGTTTTAGGGAAAAGAAATTCTGCGATACTGATTAACCATTAGTTTTGTAATAAAAAAAAAATGTCCTGAATGTACAAGAAATAAAATTGTACATTATTGCTAACGTAAACAAGGTATGTTGTATATTTGAAAGATTGCTACATAGGCAGGGCATGATGTACTGTAGTTGCAAGAGATTTCAACTACATAAAAGCATAAAATTTCTTAAAAGTACAGTTAGGTTATCAGAATGCCTTCATTATGTAGAGACTAATAATTTTTAAACATACCTGTATGTGAAGGTTTCACTGTAGCTACACTGCTTGAAGGACCTTCTCCGACCCTTGTTGAAGCCGTTACCCAAACCTGTTTAGAAATGCCTTAGATGAATATTTACAGAAAATCACTTATTTGTTTGCTTTTTATATAATGAATTTGTACAAAAAATATTCTAAACACTACCAGGTAAATACTACAAATATGTTACAGTGTACAGCACATGATTACTTTCAAGAAACCCTTAACAATATGTAATACAGCACAGCTTCATTTCAGGAAAAGCAGTATCACCTGATGTGTTGTGTGTGGAAGATCATGTAAAGTTAGATGAGTAAAATGTGCTCCAACATGGCGGGTGTGGGGAGGACCTCTACCACCTGCTGAGGACCAATGAACTGAATAGCGAGTTATTCGTCCGTGAGGATTAATTGGAGGTGACCATGCAACTACAGCAGCTCTTGGGCCTGACACCACTGCTTTGACTCTGGCTGGAGCTTCTGGCACTGAAAAAGAGTCAGCAACAAAACTGAAAATTGCTTTGGAATCCAACTTCTATTGTTAACGAACATATTTAGAGTTTGTTGCTTTAGAGAAGAATGATGTATGATATTCTTAAATATGTTTATAATCTACATCAATTACAGTATAATTCCTTCTTTGCCATTATTGCAACAACTAAGAGAAAAGGAAGTTGTATATTCTTACATATGCTGTCAGAGCTTCATAATCAGGATATAAAAACCTAATGAATTTAAATAATACACTACCATGGCAACACTCTAAGAATAAATGAAATTTCATATTGACTATTTAAATTATAATTAATGTATTCACTAACTGACAAATGGCTTAGTCTTCATTCAAAAGATACTTCTTTGAGCTTCTAAGATACTGTATTTTAGCCTTCTGTAAAAGAAATTACAAAATCAAAATCATGTGGCTGACAGTTAAAATTACACTAAAATTCAACAAAAAATTTAAGGCACTGGTAGTATGTATAACACAATTAATTTAAGTTCTGTGCATTTAATAAAACAGCTCCTTTACAGTATGAATATACCATTAAATTACAGCTGAATGATTGTATATAGTAAAAGAAAGAATGACTAATTCTGTTTTCTTATATGATAAATGTGCAAAACACCTACCATCCTGGTTGGTAGTACAAATGAGAGGGAGGGATGAAACTCCCTCTCCTGCCCTGGTGGAGGCAGCAACGGTCACACTGTAATTTGTCCAGGGCAGGAGTGCTGTTAATGTTGCCCGAAGTCCTTCAGAAACCATACTCCCACTTCTACCTCCAGCTAAAACAGAAACCGGCAAGTGAATTTATCAAAAACTTTCAACCTCAAGCTCTCATTACAACAGATCACTGAAAATGGTTTAAATGTTTCTTAGTTTGCCCTTTCCTGTCAAAAGAGGTAAAAATTACCAAAGCTCAGAATTAGTCTCAAATGCAGAAAAAGGAAAGCTAAGGGTTTAAAATATTTATGGTGTATTTCTTAACCATGCCTTACCATGACTACTGGAAACAGAATAGGTGACTCGGTAATTTGTGATGACACCATTGATATGACGTGTTGGTGGTGGTTTCCAGGTAACTACTAAGCTTCTCGCTGTCACAGCTTCACATGTAACATGACCTGGTGGTGCACTTGGCTCTGTAAAATGAAAAAAAAAAATATGTCTTAAGTACTGTCTTCTCTGGAAGGGAAGCAAATCAAAACTAAATAGTAGTGACCAAATACAGTGGAAAAACGTTTACCAAATTTTTTCTTAGTACTGCATCTATATAGAGTTCTAATTTGTTAGAAAAAGGTACACTTACTGTCCTCAAGGGTTGTGGCAATAGCTGGAGGTGAAGTTGGTCCAGCACCTCTAGAATTAAACGCTTGAAGAACCACTGAATAATGAGCATGAGGACGCAGTCCTGCGAGTGTTGCTGTAGTAGCACCTGCACCATCAACTCCCACAGTTGTGAAGTTGTACGCACCACCTTCACTTTCACTGTAAGACATAATGAAACTATAATCTTTAATTAATAAATCAAAGATGGAATTTTGGCTAATAACTACGCTGCTTTATAGGATAAAGCCAGAAACCAATCTCTTATGTCTCTCTTGCGGAATTTTTGCAACAAACACATCATCTCACATGTTTGCTCTTTACTTCTGAAACAGTGCACCAATCATTTCAACAGTATTCCAGAACCTGAGCATGCTCGTAACTTACCTGTCATCTTTAAAGCCCAGGTAATACCCTAAGATAGTTCCATGGGTAAGATTATCAAAAGGTGGCTCCCAGGTTACTTGAAGGGCAGTTGAGGATACAGCCACCACCTGATAAATAAAAAATAACAATATTTCAGAGGTCATCACAAATAGATAAGGGAACCAGCAGATATCACTTAACTTATGGAAAATGATTAACTAAACTTACAAAGGAACTGTTATACAGTAATGAAATTAAAGTAAAACTGGTCTTACCCTGACGTTTTGAGGATGACCTGATGGTGCCTCCTCTTGGGTAGTTATTCTCAATGGTGAAGATGGCTGGCTACGGCCAACTCGATTTTCTGCTACTACGGTGAAGATGTAAGTGGTGGCTGGCAAAAGACCATCAATTCTAACTTTCCTTTGATCACCTTCCACCGTGACCTCCCGTGGACCAACGAACAAGCCGTCTAATGAAATTAACAAGAGGGAGATATATATTAAGAATTTCAATACTGAAATAAAGGATTATCATTGAATCTGATTTGAATTATGGAAGGACAATGCAATGCTGCTTCTCCAATGAAGGGTGAAGGATCTATATTTACTGTTTAAAGTTAGTCTTTAAGGAATACAGTACTTGATGTATTGGTATTTAGAAAAGTTCACCTTTGCCATGCATCATCCCATTAACAACAAAACATTTCAACATAATGGTTCCAGTATTCTGATACATGACAGCAATCTAATTTTGAGGACAGCCCTGAGAAATAAACATTTCTGAATAAATGTACAATATGCTTTGGAGTTCTTCCAACAATGGTGGTCATGTAATGCACTTCTGTCATCTCAAGCATTCTTTTTAAAACTGAGAATTCTTTTATTAATCTCCTTCAAGAAATACAAAAACATAAAGGTTTTCTATGCACTTTCTTGCAAAAATGAAAATGAATACAATTTGTTACTGGATTTCCAAGGCAATGGCAATGAACCTTTAAGTATATGACACCTGAAATTAAAATGAGCGCTATCTAAGACAAGATGCAACCCACTGAATAAGTAAATCTAATGGTGTGTAAGACAAGCAATTAAACCTGGAACAAGTGGTAAAAGACTAATCCCTTAACAACGAGCCTACCAAGAAAAACATTAATGCAAACTGAACAATTCAAACTGTTATTACTGTATTATTATTATTATTATTATTATTATTATTATTATTATTATTATTATTATTATTATTATTATTATTATTATTATTTGTTCTTGCAGAAAAAGATTTGATCAGCAAATTTCCAAATAAAAGAATGTCCACATGTGAAAAAAGTAAAGTTGGTATGAATACAAATTAATATGTAAAAACATTCATAACGTTTTATGAAAATGCACCATTTTCATACAAGTACATCTCAATAATACTATGTAAAAATGCAACGAGTCAACTTCATGCACATCAGTCTCCTAATGAGTTTAGGGTACGGAAATTAAGACTAATGTATTCCAAAGCTGCAAGCTGTTTATATATCTGATTTTATCTTCAGTCCAATACTGAAAACACTGCAAAAATTGAATAATTATGATAAGGTACAATGAGAATGAATCCTGTGAACCCACAACCAGAAGCTGAAACCTCTTGTGACAAATTTCCTTATAAATGGCAAGCTTTAACAATACCTTAATTTTGGAATGTTGTGTGACACTGAAAACAACGAATGCATAAACATGTGAAACAAGTAAAAACTAATGGCCAAATAAGCTTGCCAAAAGTCCAGTGCTCATTTTGTGTAAAAATTAGAAAAAGAGAGACATGAGGTACAAAGCTTGGCAAAATACAAATAAAAAGTTAGAGATAAAATAATATAAAAATGTTACTGAATGCAAAATATCTAACTTGATGTCTGATGAGTATCCTGAGAGGTAAAGGTGACCAAATAGGCGGATATGGGAGCATTTGAATCCTCAGGAGGAGTCCAAGTCAAGGTTAAATAGCGGGAACTCTCTTCTGAAACCCCAACGCCTGATGGAGGACCTGGTACATCTGTAGAAGAATGGGTTTCACTGAGAAAATGCAAGATATTGAGTCAATGAGAGCCGTTTCTGGCTAAAACGATGGGGAAACTTAACTTTGAACATTATTATTGTTTTACAGTTCAGTATACTGTACTTCATAAGAGTACTAATCTAATAAATATACTGTACACTTTAACTATACTGAGTCAAATTTCAGCATTTTAATGATTGTATTGTGATGTATTCTTTACTTTCACAAACTGGACCTTGAGAAGACAAAACATTTAAACAGTTGTTTGTATAATAAGGAACGTTGGCTTGCATTATATATACAATTCTCATACAATTGAGTTCAGAAACCTTGAACTAGGAGATGAAAATCTGCTGTGAGTGATCCATGTGCATTGGTAGCAGTGCAAACATATGTTCCTGAATCTCCAACATGCGTAGTGTGGAGTACTAATTCAGATACACGTCCTGTGTCAACTTCTCTTTCAGAAACTTCATACCTGAAATAATGATCATGGGAGTTAAATCTGAGATTTATCAAAGCAAAGTTATGAAGAAATGCACACCTTATTTCTTACCAAGTACCTAAAGCATAAAAGAACACCTTCTTAACTAGTGTTAAAAAGACTTGTCATGTCCCAACATACAGACAGTGGCGTAACTAAGGGAAGGCCGTGGGGTTTTGGGGTGGGCACTTGGGCATCTTTTGAGCAGGTCTGGCATAATTCTAGACTTTCTAGCATATTTCGTCTGATTGCAACACTTAACAGCGATTTGTTTTAGCTTTATGAAATGAAATAAATGATTGAGATGTTAAGGCTTAAAATGTGCGTTTAATTTTCACTACTTTAGTGCTTTTTAGCAAGGGAATGGCGCGGCACTTTCAGAGTCCGCCCCTGGCGCCACTAACGCTAGTTACGCCACTGCATACTGCTGATCATTCTTAAGATACCCTGTGCTCAGTATCAATAATCAATAAAACTACACAAAATGCTAATCAAACAAAGTTATCTGGGTCATGTATTTAAATTAGTGTCAAGCTATTGTGTGGCATTTTGCAATCTATTTGAGGACGGGTTCTTTGTAAGTTTCACTGTATTTACTAATAAATGTAATGCTTGTTTCAATAATCATTCTGATTAAACATTAATCAGTTGATGGCATTTCGGCTACATGTTGCAGTGGTGTAACTAATTTATATAGTACTGGGATCACGGGGCAAAGCGTCAGCTACGTAAATGTGTTCAAGACTTATTTCATTTGGTTATGTTAAGTTATGATACGGAACATTAACTAATGGTCCCCGAAACAGAAGTGACTGCAGATCAAAGTCCACATTACCAGAGTACGAGTACTCTTAATTTAAAATAAAAATTGATTACAAACTACATACGCAAGTTACATGAAATTCTTCCAAGGGCCTAACTTGAAGGTAACGTTAGCTGCCAGCACAGATTACGAAAAGAATTACCTGTTTCTGCTCCTTGAGAACATAAACAATAACACCCTACTAGGTGAAGAAGAGCCAGGGAAGAGTTTTTCTTAGCGAAAGATCTAGGTCACCACCTAACTTAGCAAATATTGATGTTTGTTTTAATATTAATAAAAAAAATATATTTAATATTAGTTTTGATTTATACAAGTTTATTTAATCATATATATATATATATATATATATATATATATATATATATATATATATATATAAATTTGTTTTTCAAATTAGTCTATTTTGTGGTTTTCTTTCTGGATCAATATTCATGTAGAAAGGGGATTTCAGTCACAGTTTCAGTCACAAGTGACAGGACTAAAATGTTAACACTAGCAAATTAACAACTTTTCTGAGCTTCTATTTTGTAATCAAAGCCCATAATTGCATTAACTTAAAATTTTTCCCATATACTTTACTTCCATATCATCCATTGCTTTTTCAAATATCTGTACACGAATTTCCAAGTCTGAAAAGGATCTCTATAATGACGCTTACTGCAGAAGTACGAGGCCTCAGCTGTCATGTTTCCACAGACACTTACCTTGGCATAAAGCAATAAAACAGTGAGAAAGGGAATCAGAATACAATCGGTGTACAAAATAAGTAGCATGAAGACTCACTGCAAAATACAGATATCTTCACTCTTGAGGAAAAATTGTACAAATGAAACGAAGGTTATTTGATCATCATACCCTTACCAGCCCCTAATTCATCTGTACCCATTTCAAATACTTACGTTCAAATTCTAAAGTTAGAACAGCTTTCCCATCCTAAACTAGTTCTTTCACTGTTGCAAAAACTTTTAGAAACAACTGAAAATGTCAGTCAAGTAAGTAGTTCGTCAAAATTCAGTAAGATGCAGTCCTGTGCTTGACAAGAATAACGCTTCACTATCACACTGGAATAGTAAACAAAACACTTCTAACTGTTGCTTGCAGTACTCTACAGGGTAAGTCAGTTTTTAATAAACTAGGCCTAGAGAAGATTTACACAAAATCTTACGATAGTTATAAAGCAAGTTCCATTACCTTGGCAGGGCAGGGAGAGGAGTAGAATCTCTAGTCCAAGCAAGGTTAAGCGGAGTGTCACCATGGGCTTCGCAAGCTAAAGTGGCTGTTGCTCCTACTACCACTTGCTGTCTTTGGCTTCGCACTCCAAACCATGGAGGTTCTTAGGAAAGGAAAGATCATTCACTTAGGAAACGTAGCAATGAACAATTGTTATGAAATGCTGCTTAGTAAATAAAAAAGTAAACAGTAAAAATTTTGGAAGTATTGTGTTTGGCATGCATAAAAGTGAAAAGCTTTACTGGGTGTCTTATTTTAGGTTCTCTTATGTGTAAGAAAAGACAATTTTCGTATGTTACAGATGATTTTAAATCATATCTGTTCATCATACAGTACTGCTCTTCTAATTAGAACCTATCTTTCCTAAACATCATTTTGCAGTTCCGGGTTTCATTTTGAGAGTGACGAAATCTTACCATTCACGCTGAGAGTCACTACTTTCGAAAGCCCGGCTCCAACGTTGTTGTTGGCCTCGCAGAGGTAACGACCTTCGTGCCTTCTTTCAGCTCGGCTTACTGAAAGGGTTCCATTTTCCCAGCCAGCCACTCCACCCTCCCCCGTTGCTACGCCACTGAATACCCCTGAGGCTGTCAAGAAAAAAAGACAAACCTTATTCATGTGGATCAACACAGTAATGTGAATTAAAACGTGAAGAGGGATTGAAATCGTATTCTAACCTAAATGAGAACTGAGGAAGAAATGCAATTCCCTGTATGGCTAGGATGAGGTTCAGTGAAAAAATTAGGCTGAAATATATGTGTAAACTTCATACCGAATAAACATATCTGTAGATAATTAAATTTTACCAGGTTAGAAAGTTTGATATGACATTTTTAAAAGCAAAAGTGTAAAGGAAATGCTTACATTATCAAAAACAAGTGTGTAAAGGAAATACATTTTCAAAAACAAAAGTGGGTATAAAGCAATTGTATACATTATCAAAAACAGCAGTGGGTCTCACTACCATGGATTACATTTCCTTTTAGTAGTGGTTTCTATAAACTGCGTACATTAAAGAAATAAAAGAATTGGTAATTAAATGTTCAGTTTAATACAATAAACATAATCATAACTCTCCCGCATTCAACTATCATTGCTCAAGGCTCTTTGCAAGCGTCCCTCCGGCCTCTAGCTGCAACCCCTTTCATTCCTTTTACTGTACCTCCGTTCATATTCTCTTTCTTCCATCTTACTTTCCACCCTCTCCTAACAACTGATTCATAGTGCAACTGCGAGGTTTTCCTACTGTTACACCTTTCAAACCTTTTGACTGTCAATTTCCGTTTCAGTGCTGAATGACCTCATAGGTCCCAGCGCCTGGCGACTGGCCTAAATTCTATATTCTACTTTGTTCTACAATAGGTCCTGAACGTCAACAGAACGAGAGAATGAAAGAAGAAAGATGGCGTTTGGAGAAAAGTTTCTCATCGGTTCACGCCAATGCTTTTCTTTCCTGAGCAGTTTACCTTTGTTCTTTCCTCCGAACACTCAACTCACAAAACTCCAAACACTTTATTGCCTCATCCATCCTCTCTCTCTCTCTCTCTCTCCAACGCTGGCATCGAGGAAGTACATTAATCTTAGCGCGAACCTCCCGTAGGTTCATTACGAACGACGTAACAATACAACCACCTTAATTGACTGCAGGCCCTTGCTGAAACAACATTTAATCGCTAATGAAATTATACGTGCATATATATATATATATATATATATATATATATACATATATATATTTATACATACTGTATATAAAAATATATATACATATATATATATACATATTTTGTACATACTGTATATAAAAATGTATATATAATTATATATATATAAATATATATATATATATATATATGTATATATATATATATATATATATATATATATATATATATATATATATATATATATATATATATATATATATATATATATATATATACATACAGAAATATGTCTAATTTAGAATTACCATGTTATAAGGTGTGATGAAAGAAAGATCGCTTCAAGAGTGAACTAGGTCGAACGCTCAGTCGCAAAATCATTGCATTCAGCAAATAGTTTGGTTACTTCAGCTGTTTGGCTTGATGAACACACAATATTGGCTCTGATATGTGAAACAGACGACCAAGCTGGTATGCGAGTGCGTGAGTTCGTGCGTTAGAAAATATGGATTGTGTGTCTAATTCTGCCCAAAAGTAAGTCTGATCGATTATTAGCGAAGCAAGAGCGTTATCGTCCAGATGTAGCTTTGAGTGTTCCAATCTCTTAGAAACTGGCAGATAAGGTAAAGTTCAGACTTTTCGTTTTTCTGTGTGAACTGTGATCTTGTGAATTTTTACCATGTTTCAAGACACGTATGAATTTGTGGAGAGTTGAACATAACCATTTATGTCACTTTAATATTCTATTTTATTGTGTTTTGTTTAACGATTATTAACCATGCATTTTAAACTTTTCATTATTATGTTTTGCACTTGTATATTTGTGGGAGGTTACGATTTTGCTTAATTCTTCGACAGATGTCTGTGGAATTGCTGTGGTTATAGAGAAAGGACACTGCAAATCTTTGCAATGTGGTTATTTCTCATGTGGTTGACTTTGAGACTAGACGTATAATGTCTAAGTTGGAGTGTATGGGAGTGTTGAGTGTAACGGCTTTTAGCCATAGTAAGACTTTTCAGTCATAGTAAGATTTTTTGGTCAGAGTAAGATTAAATATTGAGTGAGACCATTTTGACTTGATAATTCATTTATTATGCATTTTAATCTTTTCTTTGTTCATTCATTACTTGTTGGGTTTGTTGATAATAAATCTATTTTTGTAGGAAAGATTGCGTTTCCTTAGAATATCCATTTTTTTTTGAGGATGATGTTCGAGAGAGAGAGAGAAATCTGTGTGCTGTGAGAGAGAGAGAGGTTTTGCCGAGAGGGGAAATATGCGAGCAGAGTCCGAGAGGGGGGATCTGTAGGGAGAGTGATAGGGAGAGGGGAGCGAGTGAGAGAGAGAGTACCACGTCTCTGATGGTAGACTGCAAGGTCCGTTACGCAACACCTCAAAAGAAGTGCTTAATCTGAAAGGGGGATAACATATATATATATATATATATATATATATATATATATATATATATATATATATATATATATATATATATATATATATATATATATATATATATATATATATATATATATATTGTACAAACACACACACACACACACACACACACACATATATATATATATATATATATATATATATATATATATATATATATATATATATATATATATATATATATACAATATATATTATTTATATATGACATCTAAAAGTTTCAGGTGATATTTCTACAATCTCCTATACTACTTATCTCAAGGCTGGAGTTTTGGAAGGAAAAGACAAAAACTGCTGCTCCCTTTATTTATTCTTAACTAAAAAAATTGCTTCCGCCATCAACTTATGGATATTTCCTGGACCATACTGGCCGTGCGAGCAGTAAATATGTGAGTACAGTAAAACATATGATTACAACAGCAATCCAAAATTCTTATCCTGTAGAGAAGTAGTCATACAAGGATATAAAACAATGTCTACTATTTATTACCTCACCATGTTCTCTTTCTTCTCAAAAACATGGTTAGCGTTCCATTTTGTTAAAAAAAAAGTTAGATTTTTCGATAGAATGGAATGGCATATAGAGTTTAGGCCAAAGGCCAAGCGCTGGGACCTATGAGGTCATTCAGCGCTGAAAGGAAAATTGAGAGTGAAAGGTTACAAAGGTGTAACAGGAGGAAAACCTCCCAATGCACTATGAATCAAATGTTAGGAGAGGGTTCAGGAAAGTAAGATGGAAGAAAGAGAATATGAATGGAGATACAGTAAAAGGAATGAAAGGGGTTGCAGCTAGGGACCGAAGGGACGCTGCAAAGAACGTTTAATAATGCCTACAGTGCACCCCGTGAAGTGCACTTACGGCACTAACCCCCTAAGGGAAATTTATCGATAGAATGAATCTGTGAGCAAGTAATTATCGACCCTTTTAATACGTCTGTAAATATTTATAAGATGAGATTAAATGCTTTTGTATAATGACAACTTGAGAGATAGGAGATGAAAAAGCCGAATAAAATTAAACAACCAAGGTGTATAGGAAGCATTTCAAAAATTACTAGAACAAAATTAACGCAATGAGCAGTATCACATTTACTTGCGAGGGGCCGTTTAAAGTAATAAATATAATCGAATGATTTTTGAGGTGTACGTCGACTTGGTTGTGTTGTAAGATCCTTCACTAACCAAGCTGAATTCAATTATATAAACTTTGAAGTGGAAATGGCTGTCTTGAAGATACTCCATTCATTAACTCTGGGAGTCTACGATTCATATCTCTTAATAAAGACCATCTGAGTCGACCTTGTATCTTTATGGAAAATCCGGGGGGACAAATCAAGAATACTATGGGAAAACAGGAAAATATTATTTGTTGAAAATTTTAAAACAAAATTAAGTTGGCCGAGGTACACTGCCAAAGAAAATAAAAAACGTGCAAGATGTTTTGGAAGGTGTTTTATAAAAACTCATTTAGAAAACAAACTTAGTCTTTTCGACAATGAGAATAAGAATATGCCAATACTATTCTGTTTTTTTCTTTATAAAGCAGTGATAATAAATATGTCCAAACTAAAAAATATTTTACGGCATTTTCAATCACCGACGAAAACTATCATCAAGAATAAAAAAAAAATTAAAATACTACCTGGCGTGCGCACTGAACGAAAATGCGGAACTGAATCAGTAGGAAATGTATGTGCCTGTGCGGAGAGAGAGAGAGAGAGAGAGAGAGAGAGAGAGAGAGAGAGAGAGAGAGAGAGAGAGAGATAAGAGTTATGATAATAACATCAGTACATTATAATTTCCCAGGAGAACACAGACCTCCATCTGCGTCCAATTTCAGATACATGGGATTCTCTCTCTCTCTCTCTCTCTCTCTCTCTCTCTCTCTCTCTCTCTCTCTCTCTCTCTCTCTCTCTCTCTTTTGACTCTTTCGCAACATTAATTGTGTTCTCTTCCTTTTGTGGCTTCCTACGGCAAACTCTCCATCTGCTATAAGTCCTTCCTCTGGATCCCTCCCCCCCCCTCAGCCGCCAACTACTTCAGACAGATCTGGAAGAGATATTCCCAAATCTGCCGGCGGAGGTCTTATCCATTTTATGGAAATGAGCATATGAAAATGGCGCCTCCTCAAGGTCTGCAGCGGACTTCGTGGGGATATTTATTTGCTTCGAAGTAGATTACAAGCATATTCGTCTCTTTATTCTTACACTTTCCAACTGAAGCAGTCGCAAAAGGATAAGAAGTTATATAAGTACGTACAGTACATACTCATAATACATACATACAAGCATGCAAACTGAGTATAAACAAACTAGTATATACAGTATATATAAATAGTATATACAGTATGTATATATATATATATATATATATATATATATATATATATATATATATATATATATGTATATATATATATTGTTATATAGTTTGTTTATACTCAGTTTGCTACATTAATAGTCTTCACTGATAAATTGTGGATGAACACCCGCCCGCCCCCATGTAGAAAACGTCCACAATACCAGCTGCTTCATATATGTACGTGTATATTAAATGATTTGGAATACATATTTAATGTATCCCAAGGTAGATGAGAGCCTAGTGAAAGGTTGTGGATCCCTTGGTAGGAGAAAATGCCCCAAAAGAAAACGAATCTCTTCTGTGACACATTTTCAGTCCTGTGGAATACTGGAAAAAGGTTTGAAGCCCCCATCCTGTACTGATATTGCAAGAAATAGGACAAAAGGACAGAGTGTAAATAGTAAGTCTGTGGGTTTTGATGTGTGTGAATGTGGTGCAGAATGTATGACAGCTGATTTGCTATGTCTGTTATCTCTGTGAGACAAAGGTGAAAGGGAAGTATGTGCACAAAAGCAAAGGGAGTAACCATGTCTTTGGCAATTGAAGGGCGTAGAGCTGGAAATAGCAGAGGAAGATTAAACAGAGCATGGTAGGAGAAAACGTTATTATAGTTAGTGTGTTTGGGCCATGAATGGCAAGGAATGAAAAAGCATATTTCTGGGAGTCTAAAAATGTGCCTGTCTGGGTGTCGAGACTATGAGAAGGTGTTTGTGCTGGGTGATTTAAATGCCAAGGTAGGTGACAGAGAAAGACATGGAGCTCTTGTCAGAATAGAACTTCCTGAAATAAATCAAAATGAAGCAGTTTGTGGTAAAAGGGTTTGATAATTGGAAATGCATGATTTTCAAAGGAGGATATTTATAGTATAATTAGGAAAGACAAAAATGACAAAGTGATGAGGAAATGAGTTCGTTAAATTATGAGTTTGTAGAGTAAGGAGAAGAGCAGAAGTTAGGATAGACAGAACTTAAAACTGGAAAGGAAGGGGTGAAAATGTGACTGTGAATGTGATCAAAGACAAGTGAGACCGAGAAGGAAATGAAAAGTTACATAAGAAAACAAATAAAAATGCGCTGAAGTTTCGTCTGAGCTATCAAGTTTTCTGTACAGCCGCTACAGTGTATAATCAAGGCCACCGAAAATAGATCTATATTTCGCTGGTCTCGGTATAATGCTGTATGAGCCGCGGCCCATGAAAGTTTAACCACGGCCCAGTGGTGGCCTATCCTATATCGTTGTCAGAAGCACGATTATGGCTAACTTTAACCTTAAATAAAATAAAAACTACTAAGGCTAGAGTGCTGCAATTTGGTATGTTTGATGATCGGAGGTTGGGTGATCAACAAAGCAATTTGCAGTCCTCTAGCCTCGATAGTTTTTAAGATCTGAGGGCGGACAGAAAAAGTGCGGAGTTTTTTCTGTCCGCCCTCAGATCTTAAAAACTACAGAGGCTAGAGGGCTGCAAATAGGTATGTTGATCATCCACCCTCCAATCATCAAACACACCAAATTGCTGCCCTCTAGCCTCGGTAGTTTTTATTCTATTTAAGGTTAAAGTTAGCCATATTCGTGCTTCTGGCAGCCATATAGGATAGGCCACCACCGGGCCGTGGTTAAATTTTCATGGGCCGCGGCTCATAAAGCATTATACCAAGACGACCGAAAGGATAGATCAATTTTCGGTGGCCTTGATTATACGCTGTAGTGGCTGCACAGAAAACTCGATTGCATTTTTTACTTGTTTCAATTACAAATAACATTAGCGACCAAGATCACGCTACTGATGCCTTCCAATACTATCAAAATATCACAGTTTTTTCATTCACGTTATCAGCACTGCAGACGACCTGACAGAGAGAGGCAATTGCCTTTAAATTTTTCCGTTTACAGTAAAAAAATAATGTCGGAAGGGAAAAACAACGAAGTCTGGATTCCAGCGTGACTCAGCTGCCGTAACTGCGATAAAAGTCTTAGTTGATGATTTACTCTATACAAAACATGTACGCCTTTTGACCTACACAATTTCCGCGTAACTGCAAAAATAAAGGTCGCCGGGTTAAGCTAGAGTTTAAAGGAAAAAGATTGTTTAAAGGAATGTATCTGCACCTGAAAATGATGGAAATGAGAGAGAGAGAGAGAGAGAGAGAGAGAGAGAGAGAGAGAGAGAGAGAGAGAGAGAGCGGGTTGCATAAACACCGTTGTTTTTCGCTGTACAGTATGTGCACCCAGTTCTTCATTGTTTTGGTTATGCATACCTAAATATACACACAATGTCCACATTCACATACATACACACATATCTATATATATATATATATATATATATATATATATATATATATACATATATACATATACATATATATACATATATATACACATATAGGCCTATATAAACATTATTTTTAACATTTAACCGTTTCTCCTCACGGTGAGTGGCTTAAGACAAAAACAAATTGAGCAGTCACTACCACATTTATACTTTAATTTCAGAATAATGGATGAATTTGCAATGCAGTGAAGTTTCCACATCATTGGCTGTTTCCGGCACCCACACAGAAGGCTCATCATCAGATTGTCGAACCCTCCTACAGAAAGCGTGATATTCATCCCTATCTTGCAAGTAACTCTCGATCTTCTTTGGCGTTAAAACGTCTCCTTTCCAAAGCCTTTTTCACATCACCTATCCAACCCTTTCTAACACTCCTGAAAGACTGATACACTTTTCACCAACCTAAAATCGTTAATTTTTTCCACCTTAACAGATCGTCTCACCTTTCTTTAGTCTATGCCAACCTTTTTACCGCTTGTTCACTTTATCTCCAACTCTCTCATTGTAATAATTTTTCACACTGCACATACTAAGCGAACAGTTCATCTCAGCAGTTTCAACAATTTTTATTTCATTAGCACTCAACATCCTCAATTTACTTCCTTCAAGGAGACTTGGATTATCAATCCCTTCACACCTTGTCTTCCATTGCAATTCACGTCTCTTCCCAATCATTTGCACACAACCCGCTATCTCACTTGTTTCATCTAATCTGTGACTAACCTCTTCTTTCACCCTATCATCATCCTTCACATTTACTCTCAAATACTTGCAGGACTCAACCCTCGTATTCTTCCACCTCTCCCATATGCTGCATATATATATATATATATATATATATATATATATATATATATATATATATATATATATATATATATATATATATATATATATATATATATATATATATATATATATATATATATATATATATATATATATATACATACATACATACATACATACATACATACATACACACATACATACATATATATATATATATATACACAGATACAGATTATATATATATATATATGCACACACACAAATACACCCACATACACACACACACACACACATATATATATATATATATATATATATATATATATATATATATATATATATATATATATATATATATATATATATATATATATATATATATACATACATATACATTACACGCACATCAAACCTCCAGGGAAAAGTGACTCCCTCCTTAAAATGGGTTGGGAGTGGCCCCCGTCACGATAAATGGTGGGTAATGGATGCATGGTAGGAGAGGGAAGTTTCCGATTTTTAGGGTTGAGATGAACATCTCCTCTGAATCATAAAAGATGCTGCGAGGAAGGAAATTCACTAGGACCTAATGTTGAGGGGAATGGAGGAGGAGGAGGAGGAGGAGGAGGAGGAGGAGGAGGAGGAGGAGGAGGAGGAGGAGGAGGAGGAGGAGGAGGAGGAGGTTACCAAGAGCTGAGGAAAAAATGGACAGAGGATATAGGACAGAGATTGGAAAGAGGATGAGGATGAGGAAAAATAGAAAAAGGGATTTTTAAACAAGCGATGAAAACTGAAGGGGGATGCTGAGAACGTTTGTGCAGAGAGAGAGAGAGAGAGAGAGAGAGAGAGAGAGAGAGAGAGAGAGAGAGAGAGAGAGAGCTTAATCTTTTATATTAACACAAGACCATCTCGCTCATCGATCGCAGACTCGCCTCTATTTGACTTTGTCTTTCTAATCTCGGCAGAAACATAATGACCAAATACTGATAAAAGGTTATGTCTGTTTCGAAACGCTTCTCTTTCTCTTTTGCGTTTGTTCCAAAGGTTATTTTCGTCCCAGAGGAATGTCTTACTTAAATATATATAATTTGAGAAATATTTCTTCTGTAACCTGAGAATAATGTAACACCTGAAAACTCAATATTAAAAAATAAATTGTAGACATAACAAGGATATTTTACTTTATCACGCTGAAGGAAAAATACCATAATACGAGAAATTAACCATTATTGTTGATGAGACATGCAACGATCTACATCCTGATCGCCTGCGCAAAACGTAAGGGAATTTGGAAATACAAAAAAGCATGAACATAATTCGAGTTATAAAACAAGTAAGGGGAGCTATCTTAGAGCTATCTTATTACGATTTTCCTAAGAAACGTATCCAAAAAAGATAATGACCACCATGTACCGACCTACAGTCGAATTGTAGTCACCCTTAGTATTTGGCGGTAAATATACAGACAGGGAAGATGATTCAATACAATACTTCCCTAAAAAACACTATTTGGACTTTCAATATTCTATTTACATTTCATCTTTTTATTATTCCATTATTTTCTTATTTTCTCTTTTTATGTTTCCTGTCATCTTCTATAATTTCTTTAACATGAACAGCATATTCTTTGGAAGCTTGAATTTCAAGTCAATGGCCCCTGCAAGCCTGTTCCATACGAATATGGTTCGTCTCATGAATAACCATAATAATCTAACCAATTTTCAACCGAAGAAATGTCATTATTATGGAAATAAACATACTGTTGTTTAAGCTGGCCTTATGCCAACACGGGCTATTGCTCTTGGGCAGCCCGTAATAAAACAATCAGGCTAGTCGGAAGCTATGGTAAGCTCAACAATTACGGAAAGTCAACAGGATCACAGACATCCTTCCCTACAGGTAAACATCTGCACAAAATACAGAAGGGAAAGAGATATAGTTCTTAGCTATCGGAAGACTGAGAAGAGCTTTATTAACTACAACAATTACCCTTGTTACAATGACCTTGGTAGGTAGTTACAGTCAAAATAGCAAAGAAAATATTACATTAAAAAATAGCAAAGAAAATATTACATTCAAACCCCGGTAAGGTGGTAGCGCCATCAGTGCACCTCATGCGCGGTGCACTGTAGGCATTAATTAAGGTTCATTGCAGCGTCCCTTCGGCCCCTAGCTGCAACCCCGTTCATTCCTTTTACTGTACCTCCATTCATATTATCTTTCTTCTATTTTGCTATCAACCCTCTGCTAACAATTATTTCAAAATGCAACAGAGAGGTTTTCCTCCCGTTACACCTTTGTAACCTTTTACTCCTAAATTTGCTCTCAGCGCTGAATGACCTCATAGGTCCCAGTGCTTGGCCTTTGGCCTAAACTCTATATTCCATTCCATTACATTCAAACGATCATAAAAAAACAAGGTCAATGATACAAAATGCATTGAGGATTACGAAAAGCACACACGAAAGCGCGGTCACAAATATTGAGGTATGGTGTCACATCAGATAGCTCGTAAGCACTGGAAGGAGAAATAATAAAATATAATTTATCAAATCACCTCGATAAAAAATAAAGAATTCCGTGAGCATTCCTGTGAAAATTAACAATGTGTAGTCTGAATGTCCTTATGCATAATCATGCTTTAAAAAATTCTATTAATTCTCTTGAAATAGCATCATCGTATTCGGAAACACACCCACAAACCAAGAGACAAAGAGAAGAGAGAGAGAGAGAGAGAGAGAGAGAGAGAGAGAGAGAGAGAGAGAGAGATTTCTCAGAACAACATTGGGGACTTCTATCACTAATCAATTAATGGAAGCGGCTTCGTATTTAATTAGCCTTCCCAATTAACTCTATCACGGGGATTACCGTCTGTGTCGACTTAAGACAGTACCGCAGCCCTGGTGTATATCTTGGCCTTATCTCTTTTTATTGTTTTTTTCAAGTATCCTGTCTTTATTATTTATTATGTTTCGTAGAGAACATACAACACCAAAGGAAATTAATGCGATGAAGGTAATTATTTTGAATGCATTCCATGTGTGGTCTGTGTATGAGACAATTTGTATGTATGTATATGTATATACATATATATATATATAATATATAACTGAATCACGAAAATATGGAACGTGATGAATATATAAATAAAA